>NC_069112.1:73229218-73403869 GCF_025612915.1 Magallana angulata | reverse complement strand
TTTTTACACTTACCTCCTCCGTGTATATCTTTTCCTCTGTTGAGTATTCTGACAGATTTGATGGAATACACGGCCTGCAGATCCACCCTCCACCACGGACTTGTGTCGCCATAATC
Source organism: Magallana angulata (assembly GCF_025612915.1). Taxonomy (NCBI): domain Eukaryota; kingdom Metazoa; phylum Mollusca; class Bivalvia; order Ostreida; family Ostreidae; genus Magallana; species Magallana angulata. The sequence continues at coordinate 73,403,753 of NC_069112.1, read as the reverse complement.
TGTAACTGTACACTTGTCTACAGGATGATTCGTTCCTCTGTTGCCATCCACTGCATACGCGGCGTTATATTCAGTAAACGTTGATGACTGTGTGGCAGGTTTACCTAATGCGATGTTCGACAGAACTGTCAACGAAATTACAATAAATAATAATATTTGCGTGATAAAGATATGAGGATATAATTGACTACAATAGAGAAATAGCTGTGATAGTTGTTATTAGGTTATTATAAACTAAACTGTAAATGTAATATTGCTGCCGCGATGGGCCCATATATTAAATAGTATGATGATGACTGTTCGGCAGTTTAACTAATGCAAAGGTCGGCAAAACTATTGACAATAATATATGTCTAGTGATTACGTAACGAAAATACACTACAATTTAAATATGGAATGAAAAAACAGTATTGATTTCAATGGTTGTTAATCAAAAATGAAGCCGATCTGCAAAATTTTGTTTCATTTCATTTCTTTGAAAATATTAAGCTACAGACTATAGAGTCTTTCTTAAATGATTTCATATTAAATATGACTTTAGACATTATTAAAATACACATACAAAATTATTTTGCATCCAAACTATGTCAACATCTATTCTAGACTTTACTGGCATTAGAGTGAAAAAATTATGAATCTGTTTTTTTAATGGACGGTAATCGTGTTCAAATATCCAGACATGTAAACTTGTAAATCCGAATATGCAATCATGTTGGTGTGTGAGCCTGAGTATGAATGAGTGTAATGTTGATCGTGTCGGTATAAAACACAGGATTAAACACTTTAGAGTTGACCCCGCAGGCCTTCAATCGAATGTTTCCTACAGATGCTTAATTGCAGCTGTAAAATGCTGTCTGTTATTTACATGTAACCTGCCATTATAATACACACTTTCTATCTGTAGTCTCTGCATTTGTATATCAGTTTTCCGAAATAGCACGGCTGACATGTTACAAATCAACAAATGTAAAGTCTGCAAGTTTGTCGAATATTGATATGACCATATCTGGAAACAGTGACGTCAACGATAGGAGGCTAGGTGAAGGTAAAGGCACCTTACCTTGCTGTCCTTGCTGTAATCGCCGGAATGGGGACGGAATAAATAAAAAAAATTATATATTAGGTAGGCCTTTAATGGTATTATTTCTGGGTAACATCCTTTCTTGGGAAGTATGATTTTTCGGAAAAATAAATTATGAGCTTGGTGTACATTTTAACAAGAGAATGTATAAAAGTTCAATCGGCTTCAGATATCTTCTAAGCACTAGCAAAAACTACATATAATGACTTTGTTTATATATACATATATATAGATATAAAAACATGCAACAAATTGTTAAAGTCTAGAGCTAGGTTGAATTAAGAAAATATCTCCAAAAGCTTGTAATCGCTACCACAAAGTTCGGACAAGACCCCTCCCCCTTGAAAAATTACACGGAGTCGGCCAACTAGTCAATTAAACAACTTAGTTGCAAAGTAATCGATAAGAAAAACAAAATATATAAAGACATTGGTTTTGAGATTTTGATTAATATGAGAAATAAGAAGCAAACCCCCTCTTTAAAAAATAAATAGAAATTCTAAAGTTAAGGTTAACTGTCGTGATATTAAAATGTGTATGAATTATTTTTTAAAATTATTCATTTTGCATTGTCGGCAATACATAGGGGAAAAGCTTATCTTGATGTTGAATATTAGCATTTTTTTTTTATTTAAAGCAATTATTACGGGAAAATAGTATGACGTCCTGAATGTCAGTTCGATACAGACCCACTTATTGAAGTTTTTTGATAAAAAATTTCCAGAGAGCTATTATAATACAACTTATCAGCCACTTGTGAACATGTATTGTTTACCATAAAGCAGCTACTTAATTTTGTAAAATATCGTCAAAACAGTATATATTTTAAAATATCTTATTATTAAAACTCTACCAGTTCATATACGCTCAAATTCATCTGACAAACCCCGTTCCATACTTTTAGAAATCCAATCTCCGAAAAAATCAAAATCATCATTACAAAAACGTAAACATGCTAGTAGCAGTATACCTTTACTCTCTTTTTTTAACAGTTTTAGATTCTTTTATTATCTATCTTTCACTTGCACAATAAAATCATTTTGATATTTAAAAAAGTATAAATACATGTAAAGTTACATAACGTTTTCAGCGAAAAATTGTAAGTCTTTGCAAGTCGTTTAGTTCTAACTAATTCAGAAAAATAACAAAAAAAAAAAAAAAAAAAAAAAAACAAGAGAAAAACTGTCAATGTGACAGCAAACCGGGTTTTATTTGTGTGAACAGTATCCATAATCCATTTGTCAATACTGAATTGATACAAACTACCTATCCAGAAAAATGGGGTACTCTATATGCAATGTTTTTGCCAAAAGTGAGCAAGTTAAACAGCTGATATTTTTTTATAATCCTAGCAATTGCATCCCTCTGATATATGTTTAATTGATATGCAAAAGAACAACTTCCTATCTTAATCAAAGTACTGAAAGTACTAATAGACGGAGGAATCATTTCGGAGGAAATTAAACTCATGGGAATTTATATGATTTTTTTATTTAAGGAAAAACAACGCGCATACCGCTTATCATGTTGGAATATTCGCGAAGCGGTTTAGTATTATGGCAATTTAAGGTCGCGATGATATTTTTCAGGTTGACATCAGAGTTAGGTAGATAATATTAAAATAACTAGTGATGTTCTCTTATTTTAACCTTATAAGCTTGTTATATTACTACTTTTTGCATCACAAGACATCATGGGAAACTGTACATGTTATTAAATGCATACAATCGAATGCAAACTATTTATATACACATTTCTTTTCTTGTGTATATTTAGTTTAAGTCGATATTATTTCCTGTGTATAGTGATTTGCAAAACGCCATATCCTAGAGGTTTCCACACCTGTTCAAGACAAAAGATAACCTCTAAATTTCAAACTATATTGTCTAACTGTACAACATCCCCCCCCCCCCCTCTCCTTTTTTATCTTACATAGGGGGTTTCTTGATTAATGAGCGTCGTCGATCTATAAGTTCTCTTATTATGATCGTGATGAGAGAGAGAAAGAGAGCGTTTAAGGCGTAATTTTACGTGCATTCATTTGAAATATACTAATATAATATATTCATAAAATTAGTATCCACAAAAGAATATAGTATAATGTGATTAAATCCAGCATGCAGTTTCAGTCCGAGTCCACGTTTTACCCCCGTTAATCAAATCAACACGCGAGGTGCAACACGTGTTCTTTCCAAGTTTTCATTTCAAGTAAGAACAGAAGTACGCCTAACAATAAAGTATTCTACACTGTTTGTGATGTTTGATTTCAAAAAAAGAGAAAGGAAGCATGCCTAACAATGAAGTATAGGTATTCTACACTGTTTGATTTTTAGCAAAGAGAAAAAAAAGTATGTATAACAATGAAGTACATGTATTCTACACTCTTTGTGATGTTTGATTTCAAATAAAGAGAAAGGAAGCATACTTTAAAATGACGTATTATACACTGTTTTTGATGTTTGATCTAAAGATTGATATACTGTGTTTGTGAAGTAAAGTTCGTATACTTCTTTTTTCTCAACAGAACTCACTCTCTCTCTCTCGTTCGTTAAGACTATTGACACAATAAACATATGCACTTTATTTTGCTATTTATTTTGAATTTACAGAGAACTCAAGTTCAGTTATATAGTACCAGTTTTAATGATATACCCGGTATTTAACGGCTAATGTTTGCATCATATAAAAGATTTTTTTGTCAATTCTATCTATTTTTTCACGCGCGACACTCTTATCAGCTTGTAAAATACACTGACTTCCCATATCACTTTCGGGGAAGGGGGGGGGGGGGCTGTAAAGACAGATACGTCACCGCAGGAGATTAATTGATAATATGCGAACGATATACGACAGAGACAAAGAAGCACGCCATGTTTATTCATCGAATCTTATAATTATTCATTATTTCGTCCACCGCTAGATGGTGCTTAAGGAATCCTCATTATTTGACGTCACGGGCAAGCCAATCACAATATACGGAGGCTGTTAATCAGCTTCCGTCTAAAAAACTGTACGAGGAGTTATCCTGTACGAGGAGTTATCCTGTATGAGGAGTTATCCTGTACTAGGTGTTATCGAGGATGCTTTCACACAGTTTTCAGCTTTCCCGATCTTATGGTTCATGAAAAGAAGATTTATTCTATATATTCCTTTGTAAAACTTCGACCCCCCATTGTGGCCCCACCCTACCACCGGGGGTCACGATTTTCACAACTTTGATCTACACTACCAGAGGATACTTTCACACAAGTTTCATTTTTCCTGGCTGATTAGTTTCTGAGAAGAAGATTTTTAAAGATTTACTCTATATATTCCTTTGTTAAACTTCAACCCCCCCCCCATTGTGGCCCCATCCTACCCCTGGGGGTCACGATTTTCACAACTTTGTATCTACACTACTTGAATATGCTTCCAAACAAGTTTCAGCTTTACTGGCTGATTAGTTTCTGAGAAGAAGATTTTTAAAGATTTACTCTATATATTCCTATGTAAAACTTCGACCCCCATTGTGGCCCCACCCTACCCCCGGGGGTCATGATTTTCACAACTTTAAATCTACATTACCTGAGGATGCATCCACATAAGTTTCAGCTTTCCTGGCTGATTAGTTTCTGATTAGAAGATTTTTTAAAGATTTACTCTACATATTCCTTTGTTAAACTTCGACCCCCCATTGTGGCCCCACCCTACCCCCGGGGATCATGAATTTCACAATTTTGAATCTACACTACCTGAGGATGCTTTCACACAAGTTTAAGCTTTCCTGGTCTTATGGTTCATGAGAAGAAGATTTTTGAAAATTTCTCGAAAATATTCATAAATTCCTAATTATCTCCCTTTGCAAAAGGGCGTGGTCTTTAATTTTCACAACTTTGAATCCCCTTAGGCTGAGGATGCTTTGTGCCAAATTTGGTTAAAATTGGTTAAAGAATTACTCTTAATATTCCTATGTAAAACTTCGACCCCCCATTGTTGCCCCACCCTACCCCCAGGGGGTCACGATTTTCACAACTTTGAATCTACACTACCTGAAGCTGCTTCCACACAAGTTTCAGCTTTCCTGGCGGGTTAGTGTCTGAGAAGAAGATTTTTAAAGATTTACTCTATATATTCCTATGTAAAACTTCGACCCCCCATTGTGGCCCCACCCTACCCCCGGGGTCATGATTTTCACAACTTTGAATCTACACTACCTGAGGATGCATCCACACAAGTTTCAGCTTTCCTGGCTGATTAGTTTCTGAGAAGAAGATTTTTAAAGATTTACTCTATATATTCCTTTGTTAAACTTCGACCCCCCATTGTGGCCCCACCCTACCACCGGGGATCATGAATTTCACAATTTTGCTACACTACCTGAGGATGCATTCACACAAGTTTCAGCTTTCCTGGCTGATTAGTTCTGAGAAGAAGATTTTTAAAGATTTACTCTGTATATTCCTATTTAAAACTTCGACCCCCCATTGTGGCCCCATCCTACCCCCGGGGGTCACGATTTTCACAACTTTAAATCTACACTACCTGAAGTTGCTTCCACACAAGTTTCAGCTTTCCTGGCTGATTAGTTTCTGAAAAGAAGATTTTTAAAGATTTACTTTATATATTCCTATGTAAAACTTCGACCCCCATTGTGGCCCAACACTACCCCCGGGGGTCATGATTTTCACAACTTTGAATCTACACTACCTGAGGATGCATCCACACATTTTTCAGCTTTCCTGGCTGATTAGTTTTTGATTAGAAGATTTTTAAAAGATTTACTCTACATATTCCTTTGTTAAACTTCGACCCCCCATTGTGGCCCCACCCTACCCCCGGGGATCATGAATTTCACAATTTTGAATCTACACTACCTGAGGATGCTTTCACACAAGTTTAAGCTTTCCTGGTCTTATGGTTCATGAGAAGAAGATTTTTGAAAATTTCTCGAAAATATTCATAAATTCCTAATTATCTCCCTTTGCAAAAGTGCGTGGTCCTTAATTTTCACAACTTTGAATCCCCTTAGGCTTAGGATGCTTTGTGCCAAGTTTGTTTAAAATTGGCCCAGTGGTTCTTGAGAAAATGTTGAAAATGTGAAAAGTTTACAGACAGACGGAAAAGACAGACAGACGGACAGACAGACAGATAGACGGACGACAGACAAAATGTGATCAGAATAGCTCACTTGAGCTTTCAGCTCGGTGAGCTAAAAACATTTAATTCGTGTGTGTATAGAATCATACTATATCAGCATTTTACCCTGACTTGGATTATTAACCCTAAACCCAGAGGTCATAAAATGTTAAAAAATATGTAAAAAAAAGTTTTGTTGGCTTTCTTAATATACAGTCAGTTTCTACTAAGTGTCAGCACGTGAAAAGAAGATTTTTTAACATTATATGCAACGATACTAAACTAGCATTTTTGCATGGACCTAGAGGTAAAACCCATAAATTTGAACAAATGAAAGTTACAATTTTTGTAGAGATGTGAATGCATTATTTTAAGTAGATTTTCTTAGATACGCAGAGAAAAAGTAAAATATTATAAATGGTCAAACTTAGCAAATTTGGTCCTGCCCATAGGCAATCGAAGCAAAGAGTCATTAAATGTAAAATTTATGATGCATCATGCCACATTTTAATAGAAACGGCCGAAGTAATTTTTTTACGAAGTTATAAACGGGCAAATGTTAACGCACGACGAGCGTCGCATTAACACGGACGACGACGGTGAAATACTAATTCTAATAAGTAATCAGAGTGCCTCAAGTGACTTAAATTTGAAAATACCTGATGTACTCTACAACACTTCCTTCTATTTGAATGTTTGAAAATAAGGTATAATTACAAATACGTCAAAATCAAATAAAGCTTATGAATTTGTAAACCTTTTAAAAATTAGATCTGACTTCTTCTTTACAGAGAATATAAACGTCAAGCATGCCTGTATTGATATAAAAATGAAACTATATCCAACAAATATAATCTACAAATAACAGTTTCTTTCTTTATACGTATAGAAAAGATAAAGATGTAATAACATGTTGGTATTTAAAAGTACGAACACTGTAAAGATAAGTATCGATTTCGAGAGATAATGACAAACATGAGAGAGGAGGGTAGATACACAGAAATAGCAATCAGAATTGATAAACATCAACTTAAATTAAGAGAGTCGGAAAGAAACAGAGAAAGAGAGGAGCAAGGCATACATATTTATATTGATAGAGGGAAAAGAGAAATATACATTAATATTGATAGAGGGAGGAAGAATAATATACATTTACCTTTACAGAGTGCCCCTGTGAATCCACCAGCGCATGTACACGTGAAAGATCCATCGCTGTTGCTGCATGTTCCTCCGTTTTGACAAGGATTGTCAAGACATTCATTGATATCTAAAAGTTATGATTTTAACCTGTTATATCATCCATAATAAATACTAGAAAAACAATATTACATCAAAACTTTCAATAAAAAAAATACAACACAGCAACATCAATTAACACATTAAAATGCATGTAATAGTCCTCGTATTTAAAGCTGACATGAATTCATAAATACGCATTATTTCTCTTTTATCTCCGACTACCGCCATATTAGTTGTGTCTCATCGATACACACCCCCTATATAACTGCATTCAGGCATTCCATACACCCGAACCTTGGACGAAAAGACGTGTAGAAAAACGTATTGAACAAAAATAATATGACAACCACTAAACTTGCAAGGTATATCTAACCGAACAACGAAGTTGACAGACTGAAACCAAGGTACAGATACTTAAAAAATCCTCGATAATTGTAGACCGCTTCCTGTGTTGTTTCTGTTTAAACATCGCATATGCGCAAACCACACACTATGGCAGATCGAGCAATATCAATAACAGGATGGATTTTAGAAACTGAGCTTTTTGTAGAAATCGATGGAACGATGTTACGTGTTACTTTCATGGATTTACTATTATTTAGCTACTGAGTTGGATATAGTTCCGCCAGGGTTTTCAAAAAGACGCATACGTTATGCATTCGTATGAACGGCAGACATGTTCGATATGCATAAGGGAGCGCAATCTGTGCAAAATGATACCTTGATACCTGGAAAATTCGTTTGAAGAATAAATAAAACTTGTATTTTATTGATTGTTGTTTCCTTTATTCTTTATCACAAACATTTTACTACAATGTGTAGTTCATGCATTTACAAGTCCGTGCAACCTACGTGCCTCGATCGGAAAGCAACCGACCGTAACTTTCTCAACTACTGTAGATACCCCAGTGGCAGTAGAGGAGCGATCGAAACTAATATGGCGAACAAATGATTTATGCATTCATGTCAGCTTAAACGTATAACAATTTTGCAAAGGAGAATTTGGTTTTAAGTTGGATTTCAAAAATTATCCTTATTTTAACGGAAGGAACATTTTAACAATTGCTGCCTCCACAACTATAGACATGCTTATTTTACATTTGATTTTAAAAAAACAAACGTGAAAATTTACGCATTTTATTGTCGTTTACCTTCATCACAAACTATCCCGGTCCATCCGGCGTCACATGTACAGTTGAATGAGCCGGGTGTGTTCGTACATGTGGCTCCGTTAAGACATGGGTCATTCTGGCACTCATCAGTATCTTGAAATGTATGAATGTTAAAATTAACTGGACGTGATTCATTATAATCATTTTGTCTCTTTTAAAAGAAAAAAAAATAAAATCAAGAGGCCCATGGGGCCACATCGCTCACCTGAGAAACAATGGGCGTTAAAAGATATTGTGCCATATAGCCCATCGGTAAAATAACAAAAAAAAATATTGTAATGTATTGGAATTTTACACTTATTTTTGCATACACGTAATTTTTAACATTGTACCTTCAATGAATACCATTTTTACATAGAATAAGAAAATCCTACGCAAGAAATAAAACTTAACATTTGGTAGGGGTTCACCGTTAACTTCATATTCCCCTTTATTTTGTTCTGGGGGGTCACGATTTTCACAACTTTGAATCTACACTACCTGAAGTTGCTTCCACACAAGTTTCAGCTTTCCTGGCTGATTAGTTTCTGAGAAGAAGATTTTTAAAGATTTACTTTTTATTCCTATGTAAAACTTCGACCCCATTGTGTCCTCATCCTACTCCCGGGGGTTATGATTTTCACAACATTGAATCTATACTACCTGAGGATGCTTTCACACAATTTTCAGCTTTCCCGATCTTATGGTTCATGAAAAGAAGATTTTTAAAGATTTATTCTATATATTCCTATGTAAAACTTCGACCCCCTATTGTGGCCCCACCCTACCCCCGGGGGTCACGATTTTCACAACTTTGAATCTACACTACCAGAAGATACTTTCACACAAGTTTCAGCTTTCCTGGCTGATTAGTTTCTGAGAAGAAGATTTTTAAAGATTAACTCTATATATTCCTTTGTTAAACTTCAACCCCCCCCCCCCATGGTGGCCCCATCCTAACCCTGGGGGTCACGATTTTCAGAACTTTGTATCTACACTACTTGGATATGCTTCCACACAAGTTTCAGCTTTCCTGGCTGATTAGTTTCTGAGAAGAAGATTTTTAAAGATTTACTCTATATATTCCTATGTAAAACTTCGACCCCAATTGTGGCCCCACCCTACTCTCGGGGGTCATGTTTTTCACAACTTTAAATCTACAGCACCTGAGGATGCATCCACACAAGTTTCAGCTATCCTGATCTTATGGTTCATGAGAACAAGATTTTTGAAAATTTCTCGAAAATATTCATAAATTCCTAATTATCTCCCTTTGCAAAAGGGCGTGGTTTTTAATTTTCACAACTTTGAATCCCCTTAGGCGAAGGATGCTTTGTGCCAAGTTTGGCTAAAATTGGTTAAAGAATTACTCTAAATATTCCTATGTAAAACTTCGACCCCCCATTGTGGCCCCACCCTACCCCCCAGGGGGTCACGATTTTCACAACTTTGAATCTACACTACCTGAAGTTGCTTCCACACAAGTTTCAGCTTTCCTGGCTAATTAGTTTCTGAGAAGAAGATTTTTAAAGATTTACTCTATATATTCCTTTGTTAAACTTCGACCCCCCATTGTGGCTCCACCCTACCCCCGGGGGTCACGATTTTTACAACTTTGAATTTACACTACCTGAATATGCTTCCACACAAGTTTCAGCTTTCCTGGCTGATTAGTTTCTGAGAAGAAGATTTTTAAAGATTTACTTTATATATTCCTATGTTAAACTTCGACCCCCATTGTGGCCCCACCCTACACCCGGGGGTCATGATTTTCACAACTTTGAATGTACACTACCTGAGAATGCATCCACACAAGTTTCAGCTTTCCTGGCTGATTAGTTTCTGAGAAGAAGATTTTTAAAGATTTACTCTTTATATTCCTTTGTTAAACTTCGACCCCCCATTGTGGCCCCACCCTAGCCCGGGGATCATGAATTTCACAATTTTTAATCTACACTACCCGAGGATGCTTTCACACAAGTTTCAGCTTTCCTGGACTTATGGTTCATGAGAAGAAGATTTTTGAAAATTTCTCGAAAATTTTTATGAATTCCTAATTATCTCCCTTTGCAAAAGTGCGTGGTCCTTAATTTTCACAACTTTGAATCCCCTTAGGCTTAGGATGCTTTGTGCCAAGTTTGTTTAAAATTGGCCCAGTGGTTCTTGAGAAGATGTTGAAAATGTGAAAAGTTTACAGACAGACGGACAGACAGACAGACAGACAGACGGACGACAGACAAAATGTGATCAGAATAGCTCACTTGAGCTTTCAGCTCGGTGAGCTAAAAACATTTAATACGTGTGTGTATAGAATCATACTATATCAGCATTTTACCCTGACTTGGATTATTAAACCTAAACCCAGAGGTCATAAAATGTTAAAAATTATGTAAAAAAGTTTTGTTGTCTTTCTTAATATACAGTCAGATTCTACTCAGTGTCAGCACGTGAAAAGAAGATTTTTTAACATTATATGCAACGATACTAAACTAGCATTTTTGCATGGACCTAGAGGTGAAACCCATAAATTTGAACAAATGAAAGTTACAATTTTTGTAGAGATATGAATGCATTATTTTAAGTAGATTTTCTTAGATACGCAGAGAAAAAGTAAAATATTATAAATGGTCAAACTTAGCAAATTTGGTCCTGCCCATAGGCAATCGAAGCAAAGAGTCATAAAATGTACAATTTATGATGCATCATGCCACATTTTAATGGAAACGGCCAAAGTAATTTTTTTACGAAGTTATAAACGGGCAAATGTTAACGCACGACGAGCGTCGCATTAACACGGACGACGACGGTGAAATACTAATTCTAATAAGTAATCAGAGTGCCTCAAGTGACCTTAATTTGAAAATACCTGATGTACTCTACAACACTTCCTTCTATTTGAATGTTTGAAAATAAGGTATAATTACAAATACGTCAAAATCAAATAAAGCTTATGAATTTGTAAACCTTTTAAAAATTAGATCTGACTTCTTCTTTACAGAGAATATAAACGTCAAGCATGCCTGTATTGATATAAAAATGAAACTATATCCAACAAAAATAATCTACAAATAACAGTTTCTTTCTTTATACGTATAGAACAGATAAAGATGTAATAACATGTTGGTATTTAAAAGTACGAACACTGTAAAGATAAGTATTCGATTTAGAGAGATAATGACAAACATGAGAGAGGAGGGCAGATACACTGAAATAGCAATCAGAGTTGATAAACATCAACTTAAATTAAGAGAGTCGGAAAGAAACAGAGAAAAAGAGGAGCAAGGCATACATATTTATATTGATAGAGGGAAAAGAGAAATATACATTAATATTGATAGAGGGAGGAAGAATAATATACATTTACCTTTACAGAGTGCCCCTGTAAATCCACCAGCGCATGTACACGTGAAAGATCCATCGCTGTTGCTGCATGTTCCTCCGTTTTGACAAGGATTGTCAAGACATTCATTGATATCTAAAAGTTATGATTTTTACCTGTTATATCATCCATAATAAATACTAGAAAAACAATATTACATCAAAACTTTCAATAAAAAAATACAACACAGCAACATCAATTAATACATTAAAATGCATGTAATAGTCCTCGTATTTAAAGCTGACATGAATTCATAAATACGCATTATTTCTCTTTTATCTCCGACTACCGCCATATTAGTTGTGTCTCATCGATACACACCCCCTATATAACTGCATTCAGGCGTTCCATACACCCGAACCTTGGACGAAAAGACGTGTAGAAAAACGTATTGAACAAAAATAATATGACAACCACTAAACTTGCAAGGTATATCTAAGCGAACAACGAAGTAAACAGACTGAAACCAAGGTACAGATACTTAAAAAATCCTCGATAATTGTAGACCGCTTCCTGTGTTGTTTCTGTTTAAACATCGCATATGCGCAAACCACACACTATGGCAGATCGAGCAATATCAATAACAGGACGGATTTTAGAAACTGAGCTTTTTGTAGAAATCGACGGAACGATGTTACGTGTTACTTTCATGGATTTACTATTATTTAGCTACTGAGTTGGATATAGTTCCGCCAGGGTTTTCAAAAAGACGCATACGTTATGCATTCGTATGAACGGCAGACATGTTCGATATGCATAAAGGAGCGCAATCTGTTCAAAATGATACCTTGATACCTGGAAAATTCGTTTGAAGAATAAATAAAACTTGTATTTTATTGATTGTTGTTTCCTTTATTCTTTATCACAAACATTTTACTACAATGTGTAGTTCATGCATTTACAAGTCCGTGCAACCTACATGCCTCGATCGGAAAGCAACCGACCGTAACTTTCTCAACTACTGTAGATACCCCAGTGGCAGTAGAGGAGCGATCGAAACTAATATGGCGAGCAAATGATTTATGCATTCATGTCAGCTTAAACGTATAACAATTTTGCAAAGGAGAATTTGGTTTTAAGTTGGATTTCAAAAATTATCCTTATTTTAACGGAAGGAACATTTTAACAATTGCTGCCTCCACAACTATAGACATGCTTATTTTACATTTGATTTTAAAAAAACAAACGTGAAAATTTACGCATTCTATTGTCGTTTACCTTCATCACAAACTATCCCGGTCCATCCGGCGTCACATGTACAGTTGAATGAGCCGGGTGTGTTCGTACATGTGGCTCCGTTAAGACATGGGTCATTCTGGCACTCATCAGTATCTTGAAATGTATGAATGTTAAAATTAACTGGACGTGATTCATTATGATCATTTTGTCTCTTTTAAAAGAAAAAAATAAATAAATCAAGAGGCCCATGGGGCCACATCGCTCACCTGAGAATCAATGGGCGTTAAAAGATGTTGTGCCATATAGCCCATCGGTAAAATAACAAAAAAAATATTGTAATGTATTGGACTTTTACACTTATTTTTGCCTACACGTAATTTTTGACATTGTACCTTCAATGAATACCATTTTTACATAGAATAAGAAAATCCTACGCAAAAAATAAAACTTAACATTTGGTAAGGGTTCACCGTTAACTTCATATTCCTTATTTTTTTGTTTTGCTCCCCCCCCCCCCACCACTTAATAAAGCGATCAGAATATACGAGATGCAAATGTGACCATTTCTTCCTCAACTACTTACTAGTTATTGCATTTTTTTAAAAAATATAATATAATAGTTATTGTATTTCATTTTTTAAAAATCCTATAGATGTAAAGAAGAAAATTGTACATCAATTCACTCAATTCCTCAAATTAAAAACATTTAAAAATTTAATTTGTCTTCTCTATTATAATTGAATGACTGTTGTTTACCTCGAGTAAACTCGTGTGACTTTTATAACTTTATTCACACTTGATTGATGAATACAAAAAAGTTTTCACGTGACATAAAAAGAACTACAGTATTGACAGGCACATCACTCTAATTTACTAAGGCCCATCTATTATTTTCATCTTATTTCATAAAAAACAAATGGTTACAAACCAGGATAATTTTTCGCAGTAATATTTTCTTAAGAATAACGATAATTCCTTTATCCCCGCAACAAAAATGTGTCAGAACTATGGAAACTGTTTTAATGGTGTCGTTTTTATTTACTCGTGTCTGAAAAACTATCAAAATTGTTGAAGATTTTACATTATTCATTGTATAAAGATGGGCCCCAGAGAGAAGTTATATATACAGCATATCATCCTTTAAATTTTTGTTGTACAAGTATTTAATATACTATAATTCATATAAAATGTCTTATGATCAACCAAAATATCAGCGTCAATCGTAGAATATTAAGCAAGATACAGAGCTCACAATTCTGAGTCATTTTGTTTACATGAGTTGTTTACATTCAGTTTTAGATTTTTAACTTGGTATTTCCTATTCAGCATTTAAAATGGGAAAAAAAGAATGGCCTCAGAACTGGAGAAAATGCTAAGCATCTCAACAAAACATATTGCATTAGTCTTCCATTACACAAAAGAGCATACCGATTTATCGATAGAATGAATTGTAGTTTAGTACTTTTTAATACTTCAGATTTTGCTTAAATTTGCGCAGGTAAACAGTTAGCTGTCTGATTTACCGAAGTTTAATTTGATACGTAAAAATCACAAAATACAGGCGATAGTTCCCAGGTTACATATCATAAATAATGAAAACGGAACGAAAATAAAAAAAGCTAACACCACCGTCATATGTGAAAACTGTCAACGCATTAAAATATTTAGCCTCAATTTACTTTACAAAATCGACACTAATGTATTTTGCATGTTTCAAAAATTCCTTTCGTACGCGAACTGTTGCTCAACAATATCAAACAAATTCATCATTTTCAGATCGACCATTTTCGCTTTATTGTCAGGGCTGCTTTGAACAAAGAACCTCGTTTTAGAAGTATGGAATACGAGTCTTGGTAAAATTGATAAGCAAAACCGGGCCGGGGCAAAAAAAAAGCCGGGGTAGATCGGCAATCGTCAATTTCAAAATACGCTTTGTTTTGCAGTAATATATACAGCGAAAACAAATACACTGGTTCTTAAAATTTCCTGAAAATTTAAATGAGATTGGCAGCTTAATAACTGCCAATCATTTGTTTTGCCCCGGGCCAACTGCCATTTTTTGTTCTGCCCCGGCCCGTTTTTGCCTACCCATTTTAGCTAGACTTATGAATACCGAACCTGAAGCTATAAACTGATTGCAACACGCCCTTTCTTTATTTTTTTCACATAACTCAGATTTGAAACAGAACTAGACCATAATTTTTGAAATTTATATTTTCCTTTCCATAAGGAGTATTTATGCCAAATTACATTAAATTTGACTCAGTAGTTCTTGAGAAAAAGTTTTTAAAAAATATACCCCCCTTTTTCTACAGTTTCGAGTTTTGAATAAAGCTCGGTCTTTTATTTCTGCAATTTATATTTGTCTTTCCCTAAGGATGCTTTGTTTTAAATTTGGTTGAAATTGGCCAAACGGTTTTAGAATGAAGTTCAAAATGTAAAAAGTTTACAGACGAACGATGGACAAAATGTGATCAGAATAGTTTCGAGTTTTGAATAAAGATCGGTCTTTTATTTCTGCAATTGATATTTGTCTTTCCCTAAGGATGCTTTGTTTTGAATTTGGTTGAAATTGGTCAAACGGTTTTAGAATGAACTTCAAAATGTAAAAAGTTAACAAACGAACGATGGACAAAATGTGATCAGAATAACTCAGTTGAGTTTCGGCTCAGGTGAGCTAAAAAAGTATGACTGGTAAATCTTATAAATTAAGACGTTTTGCTTATAAACTAAAAAATGCTAGAACCAGATTAACACCTATGGCATTTCTATAATATGCTTCTATAATACTGGTATATCAAAATGAAAGAGAGGTGAAATATAAATTATATATACATACACTAATATAAACCGCTAAACCTCGTCTTACCAGAAACGGCAACACCGATAGTTTATTATTGAGCTAAGATATATCTTAACTATATGAAATACAGACACATAGTTATTTTTATGGTCTTATTACTTAACTATATAAAGACAAACACATCACTTTTATTATGGTATTGTTACTTTGTGGCATCCACTTACTGATTTTGCATATTCCTTGAGCTCTTAAGAATAATCCATCCGGGCAGTCTTTGCTCTGTAAAAATAGAAACAATGTAAATACATTAAACATAGATATATAAACGAATGAAATACTAATTAATTAATCAGAATTCAATGACAGATAAACGTTTAATCACTGTTATTTGAAGTAATTGTTATCAAACATATCACTGAGATATATTACAGTTATTTTTCATATACATGTAAATTGAGTTTAGATATTAAAACTGATTCATGTCAGGTAAACAAACTTTGCAGACAGCAATTGTTTTGGTTACATATTGTTTGGATGTCTATTAAAAAAAAATAAAGTATTATAAAACTTGATTTTAGAGAGTAAAAGGAGAAAGATTACAGTGTATAATGTAGTTGGCCTATGTATTGTACTACAATTGTACTACATCCGCGACACAACCTGCTGTGGCTACAAGTTTAGACACCTTTTTATGTCAGGATGTTGTTATCATGTGTATTTTGTTCTGAAAACATATAACGTCCCTACTACAGCAACTGACACAAAAAGTAGGATTTAATAATCAAGTATAATGATTGAGAAAGTCGTTAACACTATAAATGAATGAAACTACAACTTAATACTCTGTTAAATGCTTTCTAATTGTACAAAACATATATCAAACACCCCAAATTTAATTCTATGAACGATTTAAAGAAAATATTATCATCCTAGCACCACAATAGATGTCATTTCAGCTGTAATCATTCAATTTTTTGAGGGGGCTTCAACTCCATAGGATCCCACTGCTTAAGCAAATGACTGAATTGTATCGCGCAAATGATGAATAAATTTCATAGCTTAGCATTGATTACATTAGATCAAACAATGTGGTTGTAAATGTGTAAGATCTGTCTTGATTAAAAAATATCACGAATAATTAATGTTAATGTCATTTTTGCGTATGACAACATCACAAATTAAATTTGTACGCCATGATTAAAAAACCTTGATCCAGTCGTCGACCCTTTACAGAACTTCCGACAGAGCTCTGATACATGTAACACATGGAATACTTTAACCTCATGGTATATTAAGAAATCATACAAAATGGCGTAGCTTCTTATCGTTTTAAGAACTGGTTCGACAGTCTTGAATGTTTATAATTGGTTTAGGCTCATTTTGTGGTTGTGTGAAAGTACAAAAAAGGAAATGAGACGTTAATGATCCCGTTTTAGCTTGTATCATTGAGTTTAGTTCAAACACCTAGATAATATATTGTCCTTATTTCATATATATATATATATATATATATATATATATATATATATATATATATATATATATATATATATAGAATATACTTTTATATATAAAATTATTTACGAATAGCGGTAGTCATAAATGCCTCCACCAGAAAGGTCCGCGAAAGTGAAATTGTCCCTGGTCGATTTTAACTTGAAACAAACAATGAAAATTCAGGAGCGGTTCATGAGCTTGTAATATAGAGCCACCCCCTTTTTTTTAAATACCAGAATTACAAGCAAAGCTCAAGTATGTTAAGCCCAGTATGGACTACATTCACTTAGCGATCGCTCTACGAACAATAATGATATACTGAATTTTAGTTTAAATATAAATTTGAGTTTAACAAACTAATAACATTTGATTGCTTTATTTAAAAAAAATAATAATAAAAACATTTATCGCCAATAGGATCAAACAGGATTTATGACAATTCAATATACCCTTTAGTACTTTAAAATTTTTAAAAAGTAACATTTCAAATCAGGTTACATTCTTATTTTCATTATTATGGACACAAGGCCCAACCGAAAATTCTGATTCTTTAATTTTCCACTCCCCATTCTCTATTTCCTTTCAAAAATGTTTAACACGGAGAAATAAGATACTATAAAAAATTTCAGCACATTTCAGGACATTTTTTCTTTCACTACCAAATAGATATAAAGATAAAAAAATAAAACATATTTAGATGTGCATTGTCGCTGAAAATTCTAATTTCAATTTTTCTATCCAACGTTTGCTTTTTTAAAAGTTTTTGAGAGAGAGGTCTGCAATAAAATGACGATTTTTATTAAGTCAGAATTTCTTTCCTCAGATTTAATTCCTCTTATGACTGAAATTATTTTATTTCTTAATTATATTTTAAAATAAAAACGTTCAAAATATTTCTGAAGATTTTTATGTTGAATGCTTTTTTTTTAATTTAATGGCTTAGACAATAAGTTTTCAGCAGATTATTAACATATAGATACAAACTACGCCAAATTCAAATAATGTGAGTAAGGTGTACTTAATCTAAAAAATTATCTATCTATGTTCTAAAACCCTTAATATAATTGTACTTACAGCTGTGTTTTCATAAGCCTCACACTGTGTAATGGTGTTTGAAAGGTTAGCATGTCCATAACGGAATCGGCAGGTGTATAAACCATCAAGAAAGCAAAAGTCCACAGCGTTACAAAGTAAATTCATGCCACAACGCAATGCACACTCTATAAGAGACTTTATTTCCAGGGTGTGTACAGCAAAAACACCTTCATCCATGCTCTCGGACACATAGCCTTGCTTGATAAAGTCCGAAGTTAAAGGTAACAGTTGTCCATAACTATACATCAAGATAAAACAAAGTAAATATGAACTCGCTGCAAAGACGTTCATTGTGCAACCTCTTATTTCGTCATAGTTTTGAACGATATTTGACATGAACATAGAATTTATACAAAAGTTTGATCAATCATTATTCCAGATCAACCAATCCGTACACACTTGTCATTTTCATAATAACATGATGATAAACAGCTCATGATATGGAAGGGATGGTACACCGACTTAATATTGATTTGTTGTTTTAAAAATCAATTTTATTCTCTAGATTTTAAAAGCAAGAAAAACATAGCAGTTACAATCATAAGTCTTTGATGCATGTTATAAGATATTTTATAAAGTTATTGATGAATTATTTCCGGAGATAATATAAATCAGTATCCTAAATCTAAATTGAAATTTCTATATACAAGTTAATCAAAAATAGACGCATAATAAACATATTACATGTTACATGCAAATGTATTGTAGTGGAGTTATTGAAGAATAAAGGTTTTTCATTTTTCTAAACTTTTTTTTCTTTAATCAGGGTCACAGATTCTTTAAATTATCTTTTTGAAAACTCTGATTATGAAAAAAGCATCACTGATATATTGATTGTTTCAACACATCGTTATTTTGTAATGATGAATAATTGATACACGTATACTTTAAAATTTTAGCGACTATGAGAATATTTTATTCTAATTTTGCAGTATCATCTCCCAAAATTATCACACAAAAAACAATTGAATAAACCTAATAAAGTAAAATATAATATAAAAGGGACTAAGACACGATTTGAGCTCAAAATTTTCAGTTTTGGTTTTCCAATTTTAATGTTTAGAATTGTTCATATGGGTATTTTTAATGCCTTGTCAAAATTTCAAAGTCATTCATTGAGTTTTAAGCAAGATATATGGATCTGGAAATCTGTGTTATGTAAACAAAACTCGATCTAGTCTTGCTATTGTTTACATATTTGTTTTATTGGTATATGTTTCCATCAAATTCTTTTGTTGATAATAATATTTCATTATCTCTCTTCTAACTCGACTACGAACATTCAAAGTTTGGTCAACCATTCAAAATGTGTATGTAAACCATTTTATAACATTTTATACATTAAAATCGAAACTAAAATGTTGATCTAAAATCGTGTTTATGTCCTTTAAAACCTGTGCAGACCTTTACCTTTTTAATCTTTCGTTTA
Source organism: Magallana angulata (assembly GCF_025612915.1). NCBI lineage: Eukaryota > Metazoa > Mollusca > Bivalvia > Ostreida > Ostreidae > Magallana > Magallana angulata. The sequence goes on along the minus strand of NC_069112.1, from coordinate 73,383,785 downwards.
AAGAAGCTTTCCAACTTGTAAGTTAAAACAAGAGGCCCATGGGCCACATCGCTCACCTGAGGAACAATAGGTATGATAAAATCAGATTAATGGAGTCATAATACAAACTATCTGGACAATGTACAATAATACATGTTGATCCTGTATAAATAAAATCCATTTTCCCCTGGATATTGTTATGTTTATAATCATTAGTCCTTTTTCTAACAGGACGATTTTATAGTCATATCATATGTTGAGTATTGCAGTTCTCAGAAAGATCCTTAACAATTGTTTATATATGGGATATAAACGTACATAAACTCTGAACCTTCTTGTGAGGCCAAAGAATTGTCCTGGGGCCAAAGTCTTAACAATTATAAAGAATCATCTTGCTGATTAGTCTCTGAGAAGAAGATTTTTTAAAGATTTACCATATTTATTCCTTTGTTAAACTTTGACCCCCCATTCCGGCCCCACCCTACCCCTGGGGATCATTTTTTTCACAACTTTGAATCTACACTACCTGAGGACGCTTCCACACAAGTTTAAGCTTTCCTGGCTGATTAGTTTCTGAGAAGAAGATTTTTAAAGATTTACTCTATATATTCCTATGTAAAACTTTGACCTTCCATTGTGGCCCCACCCTACCCTCGGGGGTCATGATTTTCACAACTATGAATCTACACTACCTGATGATGCTTCCACACACGTGTCAGCTTCACTGGCTGATTAGTTTCTGAGCAGAAGATTTTCAAAGATTTACTCTGTATATTCCTATGTAAAACTTTGACCCCCCATTGTGGCCCCACCCTACCCCCGGGGGTCATGATTTTCACAACTTTGAATTTACACTACCTGAGGATGCTTTCACACAAGTGTCAGCTTTCCTGGCTGATTAGTTTCTGAGAAGAAGATTTTTAAAGATTTACTCTATATATTCCTATGTAAAACTTCGACACCCCATTGTGGCCCAACCCTACCCCTGGGGATCATGATTTTCACAACTATGAATTTACACTAACTGAGGACGCTTCCACACAAGTTTCAGCTTTCCTGGCTGATTAGTTTTTGAAAGGAAGATTTTTAAAGATTTACTCTATATATTCCTATGTTAAACTTCGACCACCCATTGTGGCCCCACCCTACCCCCGGGGGTCATGATTTTAACAACTTTGAATCTACAATACCTGAAGATGCTTCCACACAAGTTTCAGCTATACTGGCTGATTAGTTTCCGAGAAGAAGATTTTTAAAGATTTACTCAATATATTCTTATGTAAAACTTCGATCCCCCATTGTGGCCCCACCCTAACCCCGCTGCTCATGATTTTCACAACTTTGAATTTACACTACCTGAGGATGCTTTCACACAAGTTTCAGCTTTCCTGGCTGATTAGTTTCTGAAAGGAAGATTTTTAAAGATTTACTCTATATATTCCTATGTAAAACTTCGATCCCCCATTGTGGCCCCACCCTACCCCCGGGGATCATGATTTTCACAACTTTGAATCTAAACTACCTGAGGATGCTTCCACACAAGTTTCAGCTTTCCTGGCTGATTAGTTTTTGAGAAGAGGATTTTTAAAGATTTACTCTATATATTCCTATGTAAAACTTCGACACCGCATTGTGGCCCCAACCTACCCCCGGGGGTCATGATTTTCACAACTTTGTATGTACACTACCTGAGGATGCTTTCACACAAGTTTCAGCTTTCCTTGCTGATTAGTTTCTGAGAAGAAGATTTTTAAAGATTTACTCTATATATTCCTATGTTAAACTTCGACCCCCCATTGTGGCCCCACCCTACCCCAGGGGGTCATGATTTTCACAACTTTGAATCTACACTACCTGAGGATGCTTCGACTCAAGTTTCAGCTTTTCTGGCTGATTAGTTTCTGAGAAGATTTTTAAAGATTTACTCTATATATTCCTATGTAAAACTTCGACCACCCATTAAGGCCCCAACCTACCCTCGGGGGTCATGATTTTCACAAATTAGAATTTACACTACCTGAGGATGCTTCCACACAAGTTTCAGCTTTCCTGGTCTTATGGTTCATGAGAAGAAGATTTTTAAAGATTTACTCTGTATATTCCTATGTAAAACTTTGACCCCCTATTGTGGCCTCACCCTACCCTTGGGGGTCATGATTTTCACAAATTAGAATTTACACTACCTGAGGATGTTTCCACACAAATTCAGCTTTCCTGGTCTTATGGTTCATGAGAAGAAGATTTTCAAAGATTTACTTTGTATATTCCTATGTAAAACTTTGACCCCCCATTGTGGCCCCACCCTACCCCCGGGGGTCATGATTTTCACAAATTAGAATATACACTACCAGATGATGCTTCCACACAAGTTTCAGCTTTCCTGGGCTTTTGGTTCATGAGAAGAAGATTTTTGAAAATTTCTCGAAAATTTTCATAAATTCCTAATTATCTCCCTTTGCAAAAGGGCGTGATCCTTACTTTTCATAAATTTAAAATCCCTTAGGCAAAGGATGATTTGTGCCAAGTTTGGTTGAAATTGGCCCAGTGGTTCTTGAGAAGATGTTGAAAATGTGAAAAGTTTACAGACAGACGGACGGACGGACAGACAGACAGACGGACGACAGACAAAATGTGATCAGAATAGCTGATCAGATCACTTGAGCTTTCAGCTCGGTGAGCTAAAAATGCATCAAATAATGGTCCATATTCAAACTTGCATGGTTGATTAAACTTATTAAATAACTTATAACTATCTTCAAATAAAAGAGTGATTTTAATTATCAAGATGCTACGTAGCTGCAGGACTGTAGCTCCCGGTCTGAAAAATTTCGGATGGACGACCTGGGAGCTACAGTGCCTCCCATAGGAAATATCTGCAATTTACGGCGCACAAAAAATTTGCGCCAATTGTGGACTTATAACCTGATTTTTACACAAATTCTGTAAAAATAATTTGTACCATTTAATCCTTCAGCCAATTTACTACTGATATCGTCACTTTACTTGCCTCAGACTTTCTCTTAAACATGATAACCGACCTCGGAAAATGAAGTATGTTAATATACGTCGAGATCGAGAGTCGCCATTTTTAAATGTAAACAAACTTGCACCACTCTAATTTGCAGGGCTGTGATGGTGTTTAAAAGAATATCAGAGGCAAGTGAAGTGACGATATCTGTAGTAAAATGTCCGAGGAATTTTTTGGGATCAAATATTTGTACAGAATGTGATCGTAAATGAGATTAATCAGTCCAAAATTAGCGCAATTTTTTGTGCGCCGTAAATTGCAGTTTTTTACTATGGGAGGCACTGTAGCTCCAAGGTCGTCCATCCGAATTTTTTCAGACCGGGAGCTACAGTCCTGCAGCTAGATGCTACGGCAAGTGTAAGATTTAAGACTCAATTCGTGTAGTACTTTTTTTGTAACATCCAGATAATTCTTTCATTGCAGTTATCTGCATCTTAATTGAGTTATTTTATTGATCATGATTAACAGTAAATGTAACATCATGAAATAAATATTTTATCTTGAAAACGTGTTGTTGACATTGAAATTCTGAAAAAAAAATTCTTTGCAATTCCCCGAATTATCATTTATTCCGATTGCTCTTAAATGAATTTTATATTTAATTGAAAATGAATATTTGAAAGACTAACAATTTCAGAAAATTCTGTACAAAAGTTGAATGGGTCATTTTTACGCTTTTGGTATTTGTTTTTTTGTTTTTACTGTCCGTCGTCGAGTTATAAGCGAGATACCCAGCTCACATATCTTTGTTATGTTAACAAAGCTCGGCCCATGTTTTTGTTAACTTTGCAGTTTGAATTGGAGGACCAAACACCATCATTATGTTAAATAACATGTAATCCGGGTTTGCAGAGTGTGACCCGTAGGGTTCTGTGTTTATATTTCTGTCCGTCATTCTCCGCCTGTTTTCCGGTTTAATAAATGCTGCGTTAATACCTGTGTGTTTGTTGCTGTGTTTGATATACATTAACTGGCAGCGGTCATTTACGAACCCAAGCATGTTCATGCATGTTCAACTCTCCTAGAAGCGGACAGCAACATCGTGATAAAAGATTCACCCCGGACACTCAGGCAGTGTCGTATTTTGTACAACACCGTGAACAACATGGCGAATAGGGCGCCAAAACAGTGGTGCTTGACAAAAGTAGAAACTGTTAACTCCTACGAAAACTGGAGACAAAATTTATTATACACTCTCCCTGGACACTAATTTCTTACCATATCTAGAGAACGGTGCAACTTGGGGGAAGAAAAACCGCGCTAACCCCCATAGAAAATTCGTTGACGACGATGAAAATGTCCCCGAGGCCAATCGCAAGACCCGCGCACAGAAAGTCAGGACACTCGAACTCATGCTCGGTCAGATAGCAAATTATACACCTATTATTTTGAGGAGCACCATAATAAATAATTCTACGACACTTAGGAACATATGGCAGATTATTCGCCTACACTATGGATTTCAGTCCACTGGTGCCCATTTGCTGGGACTTTACAAACATCCAACTACAGCCAAACGAAAGACCTGAGGACTTATTTCAGAGACTCATGGCGTTCACTGAAGATAACCTCTTGAAAACTTAACTGGGTATCACACACACTGGCCAAGAAATCCAAGAGGATGAAGAACTGACCCCTACACTGGAGAACTTTATTGTACTCACTTGTCTTACCCTCATCCATCCCGATGTTCTAAGATTAGTGAAACAAAGGTATGGGGCCGAATTAAGATCACGTACAATAGCTACATTGAAGCCTAATTTCCTAAGCCCTTGATTCGCTTCTCGAAGAACTATGAACCACAGAGGATGCCAGAGGTATGCGCACTCAGTTTTCGTCAGTGACAAAAAACTCATCACTGCAAGTCCAGAAATCATCCCCTTTGTGTAAAGCTTCTGGTCGTCCTTACAATCACTACCTTAGTAATTGTTCATACCTACCCCAAAGTGACAAAATTTACTTTGCCAAGGCAAGACAGATAATGGGTACAGAAAATAACCAGTGCAGTGATGAAGAGGAAATATCACTCCCTCAGGATGCCTCTGTTTCCAGGGTACAAATCCGCCAATCTCCATGTTACATATTCGCCCTAGCACTATAACACATGGATCACAACAGAGGCTGCCATCTTGGAACTACTTTATTATTATGTATTAATGCGCAAGACATAAACAACATATAGAACCGAGCATGTAAACATTCCGGATATAACATTAAGAATGATGTACATACATGTTTCATTATACAATATTACTTATGCTAACTGTCAGATATTGTTGGTTGTCTGTGTTTATTGTTATTGCATAGCAAGTAAGTTCTCAAGAATTTTCCTTTTTATATATATAAACAAAGGTTTACTATAATACACATGCATTACGACCTTAGCATGTAAATAAAGATACATACAAAATACATACATTCTTGACTAGGATTAATTGCAATGAAACCTCTTGGTTCCTGTAAGTTGCACAGGGGATTATTATGCCCACAAACACAGTACAACTTAAAACTTAAACTAAATACCAAATTGGTTAAGGTTTCGCAGAGTTACTTGGAGTATACATAATCTTCCAGGATTTTTGGTTGACGGGTACGTAACGGGTAACGTCTCTCGGACTGGATGGGTGCTGTTGGTTTCAGCGGTGTAGACTGACTAGACTCCATGTTTTTCTTAACAGTAGGTTTAACCAACGGAGTTGATCTCTTCGCACTGTCCGAATAAACCGACGGTAAAGGTCTGCTGTTCGGCGTTTTTAACTTCTCTGCCCAATTGTCCATTGAAACTGAACTTGAAACACTCGGCTCAGGTATCTCGACATCTGGTAACATGATTGGAATCTGTGATGTTACAATCTGATCTGCATGCCTCCTCCACTGTGTTGAAGGGTCCACTTGCACACGATAGGAAACAGGTCCAGTTCTTTGAGCAATCATTCCCGGAATCCATTTATCCTTCCCACGATAATCACGCATCATAACCGACTGTCCTGGTTCAAATTCTCTGTTCTGTGTAGTTCTCTGTAAACACATTTCTTCTTGCTTCTGCTTGACATGTAACTCCGTGTTTGGCCTCAAAAAGATCCATTTTCGTTCTCAACTCCCTCCCCATCATGAGCTTTGCTGGTGTTTCATTTGTTGTTGCATGTGCAGTATTTCTATACGCCAACAAGAAATTTGCCAGTTTTCTTTCAATGCTCCCTGCATCATTCTTACTGCATTTCATGGATTGCTTGAAAGTTTGGACAAAACGCTCTGCAAGTCCATTACTAGATGGGTGGTACTGTGATGTCTTGATGTGCTTTATGCCGTTAGCATTCAAGAACTCTTCAAATTCTCTTGAGGTAAATTGTGGGCCATTGTCACTCACAATTGTTACTGGAAGTCCATTTCTGGAGAAAATGGTTCTCAGAACATCAATAGTACGGGTTGATGTGGTTGTGCTCATTTTCACCACCTCTGGCCACTTTGAATTTGAATCCACCATTATAAGAAACATATATCCTAAAAACGGTCCTGCAAAATCTATGTGAATTCGCTCCCATGGCTTGGTTGGCCACTCCCAAGCATTCAATGGTGCTCCCTTAGGCGAATTCTGGTTTTGTTGACATCCATTACATCTTTTGGCGATAGTTTCAATGTCCTGGTCAATTCCTGGCCACCAACAGAAACTCCTAGCAAGTGTTTTCATTTTGACCACTCCTAGATGTCGTTCATGTATCTGTGAAATCACCAAGTTGCGGAGTTTGGTAGGTATAATGACTCTTACTCCCCACATGATACAGCCATGATGAATAGATAGTTCACTTCGTCGTGAGTAGTATGGTGCTAACTCTCCATCTTTGTCAGTAGAAGTCCAATCACTGTTAATGCACGACATGACACGACCTAGAACTACGTCTTTACGAGTTTCGTTTTGAATGTTTTTGCTAGAAACTGGTAGAGTTTCAATCTGTCCAAGATAAAAAGCGTCCACCATATCTATGGTTACATCAGACTCTGTGCTTTTCAGTGGTAAGCATGACATGGAATCTGCATTCGCATGCTTAGTTGTTTTACGGAATCCAATTTCGTAGTCATAAGCAGACAAGAAGAGAGATTAGCGCTGTAATCTTGAAGATGCTGTAACTGGGACTCTTCTCTGAGGACTGAAAATGTGTATCAAAGGCTGATGGTCGATGAACAACTTGAATTTCCTACCAAACAAGTACGAATGAAATTTCTTGATCCCCCATATGATTCCCAAGGCTTCTTTATCAATTTGAGAATAGTTTTTCTCTGCTGGTGCTAATGTGCGAGAGGCGAATGCGATTGGTCTCTCTGTTCCATCAGGTAGCTCATGAGAAATAACTGCACCGAGTCCATAAGGTGATGCATCACATGCCAGGGAAATAGGCAAGTCAGGGCTATAATGTGTAAGTACTAGATCTGATGCTACTAAGTCCTTCACCTTGTTGAATGATTCTTCACAGGATTCTGTCCAATTCCAATGGCTGTCTTTTCGCAACAAGTTATGCAACGGTCCAAGTACTGTTGCCAGGTCAGGTAAGAATTAACCATAATAGTTCACTAAACCTAAGAACGATCTTAGTTGAGAGACATTACATGGGGAAGGTGCTTTAACTATGGCATCAATCTTCTATGGTGTCTTGTGTAGACCATTTCTATCAATCACATGTCCACAAAAGGTAATGCTTTCCTTGAAGAATTCGCACTTCTCTAGATTTGCTCTCAGTCCATATTGGCTCAATCGCTTCAGTACCATGTCCAAATTCCTGAGATGTTCTTCATTATTCTTGCCGGTTATAACCATGTCGTCTAACAGTTCCAGGGACTCCTTGTAATACTTGCTCAATGGTCCTCTGCCAAATAGCAGGTGCTGACGCTATTCCAAAGGCCATGCGATTATAACGATATAATCCCTTATGTGTGCTAATGGTATGTAGCTCCTTGCACGATTCATCCACTGGAAGTTGCAAGTATGCTTGCTTCAAATCAATCTTGGAGAAATGCGTTCCACCATTTAGGTTGGCGAAGATGTCATCAATTTTAGGTAATGGACACTGATCAACATTGAGTAGTGGGTTAAGCGTAACCTTGAAATCGCCACATATTCTGATGCTTCCATTCTTCTTTAGAACAGGCACAATTGGAGTTGCCCAATCACTATGCTGTACTTTGGTCAGAGTCCCTTCCGCTTCTAATCTCTGGAGTTCTTCTTCCACCTTTGTTCGTAAGGAAAAAGGAACAGTCCTGGCCTTGACATATTTTGGTTTGTTTTCTCTGAGTGTCAGTTTTGCTGTAATGCCCTTCACAGTTCCAACTTCATCAACGAAGACATCTTTATATTTGTCTATAATTTCACTTACGCTGGTAGGCTTCACAGTGCTAATGGCATGCATGTCCTTAATCAATTTCCAGTCAAGTTGAATTTTTCTCAGCCAATCCCTGCCAAGAAGAGCTGGTCCTCCCTTTTCAACTATGTATAATGGCAATGTCTGTTTAGTGCCACCGTATTCCACTTCCACGTCCATATAACCCACTGGCTTGATGTGTTCTCCCGAGTACGTGTGTAGAGTGATGTCTGCAGTTTTTAACTTCAGATCTCTGAACTTCCTCCTGAATTCTTCCTCCGCCATGACCGAAATAGCTGAACCAGTGTCCAATTCCATTTTCATCCTCATTCCATTTATTTTCAGATGGATCCATATGATGTCCACACTTGTTAAATTGTTTAGTTCTAAACTAGCTATATAGTTGTCATCACTCACATCCTGAGGGTCATTTTCAACATAATGAACAGGTTTTCTTCTTTGATGTTTTCCAGAAGTAGGCATTTGAGGTTTTGAAGTTTTACACGCTTTCTTTACGTGTCCCGTATTATGACAGTTGTGGCACTCTGCATTCCTGAATTTACAGTCCTTTGCTACGTGGCCACTTCCATTACAACGATAACACAGTGCTCCTCCTGATCGACAGTCTTTCGCTATATGTCCTTTCTCACCACACCGATAACACTGTACTTCATTTTTCCTGTCGTTTCCTCTGGAACGTCTATTCTTCACATGCAGTCTGTTCACGGCTCCTGTATCTGTCCGATTCCTAGCCTGTACTAATTCTGTTGCATCCTTAGCTGCCGCCTCCATTGCCACACTGATCTCCATAGCTTTTTCAAATGTCAAGTCTTTCTCTGACAGCAAGCGCTTTTGAATGTGAGGGTGTCTTATACCACATACCACTCTATCCCTCAACTTTTCATTTAGCGAAGCATTAAAATCACAATAAATAGAGAGTTTCTTTAACTGAGCTACATACTCCGTTATTGTTTCTCCTTCCTTCTGGTCCCTTTTATCGAAACGGAAGCGTTCTGCTGTTTTGATGGGCTTAGGGGACAAATGGCTGTTGAGTAATGTCACCAAGTCCTGATAAGTCTTCTCAGCTGCTTTATCAGGAAAAGTCAAGTCCCGCAGGAGAGAATATAATCGTCCACCGATGAGACATAATAAAGACGGTACCTTTTTTCCAGGATCTATCTCATTCACCGTGAAGTACTGCTCAAATCGTTCGACGTAAGATTCCCACGGTTCGATAGTCTCGTCAAATGGGTCAATCTTTCCAATTAAACCAAACGCCGCCATTACCACAGATCCAAAATATAATGGGACGGGTTAGAAACAGACAATTTGGAATAATTTGAGGTTACCGGAGTTTATCCTCGTCGCCAATATGTTACATATTCGCCCTAGCACTATAACACATGGATCACAACAGAGGCTGCCATCTTGGAACTACTTTATTATTATGTATTAATGCGCAAGACATAAACAACATATAGAACCGAGCATGTAAACATTCCAGATATAACACTCCACACATTGATGCATTTCTGGCACATCATTCTGTTCGTATTACCATTGACAGTGGCGCAACTGGTGACATGATTCGATCGGATGTTGCCGACAACCTACAAGCAGTAGTCACCCCTTTTTCACAATATGCCCACCAGGCCGATGGATTATCATCAATCGACAATCCTCGGCTGATTCCGCTACGCTCCATACAAACCTCGGATGTGATTGTTGTAGGAATATGCATCGAATCGATGCATTTCTCCGCCGGAAACTGCCTTTTTACTCAGTTGATTTACGAGTAAAGATGTCTATTGCATGTGTCACAGTTCATATTAATTTATTTATTTAATGTTCATCAGCGCGCATTGCCGATAGAACGCATTGCTGTATGTATGAATGAGTGCATGTGTGAATGTTGTGATAAGACACGTGGTTTTTCCATTTTTAGGATTTAGTGACCAGGTACATGTATATAAGTCTTATTGACCAATGACAGACGACTTTTAGCTCATTAATATGCATGTTTTACTAACTTCGTTCACTATATAAGCGCAAGTCCCGCCAAATCCAGTACCCACAGATTCTACCCTTTACGGCGCTAGTATCAATTACTGTTATATTCTATTCCTGATCTTCAAAGATCCAGTTATTTATTTATTATTTAAAGTCCTGGATACCTGGTAAGATCACTGTTAAACATATTATTGTAACATCATGTTCAGTGATATTGTCGGTAAATCACCGGTATTATAATTCGGAAAACCATTGTGTTTGTAATTTAATTTAATATGTAGTACATGTAATTGTCTTTCGTCAACGTGTGTGTGTTGTGTTGTGAATGTGTTTTCTGTGTTTTCTAGGTTTCTTTGCATATATAAATATAAAAGCAAAGTACGAATCCAAGTCTTTGATCGTTATTTATTTAACGACCCTGTGACAATGGCGCCCACGTTGGTTATGCTTTGAAGGAAACCAGGGTCCAGATTCCAGCTCCAGGGACAAGGTTCCAACACCAGGGCCAGACATGTTCGAGGCGGCTGTGTGAAAGTGCCAATATCCTTGTGAAAAGTAGGCCTACAACTTCAGTTTATAAGTGAGCGAGCTCCGTCGACCACTACTACTATTCATCTGTTCATACCATGGCTAGCTATTGTTCATACTCGGAGATGAGTTCAATTCAGGACACCGTCCAGTGATCCGATCATTTGTGGAGATCTCTTGATCTAGTGCGGGAACAGGTGTATTCGCGTCGAAAACTGCGCGCAGTGATAGCATCGATTACAGAATTTCCATCTGTGAAAAATTCCAATTAAATGTGAAAAAGTGCTATCCATTTATTTATATGTTCTATGTTTTGTAAATGTCTCAATTGTTTGTAATGTCAATTGTCTCTGTTGTTTACATGTCGTATGAGAGTAAAGCCGGCTGTGTGCAAGGTGCGTGCTATTCAAGCGTGAAAGTGATCGGGCTTCATATTTTTTTTTTCATGTGTTTTGATTTTGTACTTCCGGAAGTGTAAAAACGTGTTTTCCCAAGGTATAATTTCAGTCTGAATCGCGATTATGAACGATATTTACACTGAAAATATGTACACGTTTACTCAATGATTTGTTTAGCACATGTTGATGTTGTCATATGTGTTTTGTGAACTGTCAATGTGTCTGTCTTAGATTTTTTTTTTGTGTTTTCGTGAACAATTTTCCCCATCCCTTCCCACCCAGCCTATGATCCAAATGATATTGGTCAACTGCGTGCGTTGCATTTCACGATATTTATTTGCAGCCTTGACTAACCCAGAATATAGGACACAAGGACGTTTGGACAAAGAAGATTGACAATCGGGTATTTATTAGTGGTATAATGACATAGTGAATACAGTAACTGTTGTCATCAGATATACTTCAAGTCGTGTGTGCATTTGATTTAGTGTGTATGCTTCATGTCTGTATGGTAGAACAAATGCGCTTTGCGATAATTATTTTCAATTTGCTTTTGTGTCTGTCTCAGTGTCTAAGGGAATTAAGAGTCACTATGGCGAGTAATGATGAAACGTCATTGGAAGATCTTATCAGTCAGATAAATTCAGAAAATCATTACAGGGTTATTCCAAAGGAAGAATATCAAATGTTACTGAAATGTAAAGCGGATAGTGTCAAACAAACTCCTTCTTGTAATCCCAGGTTACCATTTGCTTCTGCAGATGAGGGTGCTAGGCCAAAGTTTAGTCCAAGGGTGAGTTTGCCCTCCCCCAGGTTATTTAACTCTACTATGAATAGTGCTCTGTGTCAGAACTCCAACCCAAATCCAGTCAAACTTCCATCTTTTAGTGGTAGTGAAACATTACAAAAAGGGGATGTCAGTTTTGAAGTTTGGTCTTATGAGGTTAGATGCCTTAAGAGCCAATTATCAGAAAATGCTTTATTACAGCTTGTTCGTAGTTCTTTGAAGGGTCAAGCGCGTGAAATCTTAATCCCTCTTGGTGAAGATGCCACGATTGACAACATTCTCGGAAAATTGGAAGACTTTTATGGGAATGTCTGCACACCTGAAAATATCATGCAGAATTTCTATGCAGATCATCAGAAAGAAGGTGAGACAATTGTTACCTATGGTTCTAGATTGGAACAATGTATATCAAAAGCTGTAAGATTAGGTCACATTGACTCTAGTGCTAAAGACGCAATGTTAAGGTCAAAGTTCTGGTCTGGATTGAGAACGCTCAATTAAGAAATGCTACCAGACATAAGTATGAATCAGTTAAAGAGTTTTATTCACTGCTGAGAGAAGTGAGACAGATAGAACAAGAGGAAAATAATTTAAAATCTGTCAATGCAGTTACAAAGCCTAGTGTTTCCATGTTGACAAATATTGATTCTCTCACTATTCAGAATTCAGAATTTGAACAAATGCAGAAACAACTCTCAGATCTACTTGGTCACATGAAAAAGCTTGATGATCGCATGGGTAAATTAGAGCAAAATGTTTCATCAAACAATTATAATTCACAAAATGCTTACAGATCAGACTCCTTTCAGGGTAGACAAAGATATTACCCAAGAGGCAGTGGAAACTACTCACAGCAACATAGGAGACAATTCCAACAGCAGAATCAGTCGCGCAATCAGCAGACTAAAAGTGGTAACTCTGGTCAGGTTGGAGGTAACAATTTAAACTAATATCATCTTCTGTTGTGGGGCAAACAGAGGATGCAATTAATGAAAGCCCTATCAGAACAACAAATCAACAAAATACTGACAGTTTATTTTCTAGATTAGTTGGTGAATCCAATAATACTGAAATATTTACCAATGGTGTCAAGACCAGAGCACTGATTGATTCAGGCTCTATGGTAACATGCATTTCAGAAGAATTTTTCAAATGTTTGAATCCTATGCCAACTTTGCATGATATGTCAGAGCTTGGACTGTATGTTCAAAGTGCCAATGGCAGTTTGCTACCTTACAGTGGTTATGTAGAGTTAGAAATTTGTGTACCCTGTTTTGGTAACTCATCTTATGCTATACCTGCTCTTGTAGTTCCTCAGACTAATTATTCAAAAATTGTGCCCGTTATTGTGGGACCTAATTTCATTCGTATTTGCAGGAATACTTATGAACAGACATTAGATGAAGATGTCCCAGATGAGTGGAGAGTAGCATTTAACAGCTTGAAAGATGAAAGGCCAGTAAAGACAACGAACAAGTATGCCATCCAGATAGCACCAAATGAAACCAAAGTCATAAGACGTATAGTAAGAAATGTCAGAAACATTGAATCAGCTGTGACTGAACAAGTCAATACTTCTCTCTCAGGTGGTCTTGTTATTTGTCCAAGAGTTGTTTCCCTTACCAAGTGTAAGAATACTATTACCATACCTGTTAGAGTGTATAATATATCTGCTTCCATTGTACATGTTCCTCCTAGATCACTTTTATGTGCATTACATGAGGTTAAGGTCATTGATACTTGGGACCCAGACTCTTCTGAATCGGGTATTAGCAGTAAATCTAAGAAATCTCTACAGGACTTGGATATTAAGATTTCAGAGGACAACCTTACTGCTGCACAAGCAAGTCAGGTAAGACAGTTTCTGTCAAGTTGGACACATCTTTTCTCTGAAGGTCCAACAGATATTGGGAAGACAGATTTACTCAAGCACCAAATTAAATTGACAGATGACACACCTTTTAAGGAACCATATCGGCGTATTCCCCCAGGTATGTATGACGAAGTTAGACAACATGTTAAGGAGATGTTAGACGTAGGAGCCGTACAACCATCTAAGAGTCCCTACTCCTCCAATATTGTGCTAGTGAGGAAAAAGGATGGAACCTTGAGGTTCTGCATTGATTACAGAAAACTGAACTCCAGAACTGTTAAGGATGCTTACAACCTCCCATGCATCGACGATACCATTGACAGGTTGGTTGGTTCCAGGTACTTTACCAAATTAGATCTCACAAGCTCCTACTGGCAAGTGGAGATAGACGAAAAAGACAGAGAAAAAACAGCTTTCTCGGTAAGTGAGGTAGGTCTCTTTGAATGCAATAGAATGGGTTTTGGACTGACGAATGCCCCAGCCACATTCCAAAGGATTATGGAAAGTTGTATGGGTGAGTTGAACTTAACGAAATGTTTAGTTTTTCTTGACGACATTTTGATTTACTCACAGACATTTGACGAACATATGGACCGACTAACAGCTGTGTTTCAGAGACTTGAAAAGCATAACTTAAAACTCAAAGCTAAGAAGTGTGAATTTTTTAAGGACAGAGTGACATATTTAGGACATGTAGTTAGTGAGAAGGGCATAGAGACAGATCCAGAAAAGACTAAGGCAATTTCAACTTGGCCAGTTCCCAGTAATATCAAGACTCTTAGAACATTTTTAGGTTTTTCTGGATATTACAGAAGGTATGTTCGGGATTATTCAAAAATTGTAAAGCCTCTTAATGATCTACTGAAGGGGCATTCTACAAACAAAGGTAAGTCTGGAAAGAAGAAACCAACAGCATGGAGATGGGGCGATGAGGAATCCAAGGCGTTTGAGTGCATCAAGGAGAAATTGATGTCACCACCTATCCTTGCCTATGCTGACTTTGACCAGCCTTTTATCCTTCACACAGATGCATCTAGTAATGGTTTGGGTGCTGTGTTGTACCAGAGACAGAATGGTGAGAAGAGAGTAATTGCTTATGCAAGTCGTTGGTTGCGGAACAGTGAAAGACATTATCCAGCTCATAAGCTAGAATTCCTTGCGCTAAAATGGGCTGTCACCGATAAATTTCACGACTATCTCTATGGCAACAAGTTTGATGTGGTAACTGACAACAACCCACTCACCTATGTCTTAACCACCGCGAAGCTTGATGCTACAGGCCACCGTTGGTTAGCAGCCCTCAGTAACTTCCAGTTTTCAATCTACTACAGGAAGGGTACAAACAACGCTGATGCAGACGGCCTGTCTAGACGACCAACAGAGGAAGTAGAAGTCAGTCCCAAGGTCATCCAGTCCATTTGCAGTGCTTATATGGCAGACCGTGAAAGTCGCCCTTATTTTGAGAATGTATTCCTTTCAGAGGAGGAGGAACCATCATCATGTATGACTGCA
Organism: Magallana angulata; assembly: GCF_025612915.1. Lineage (NCBI taxonomy): Eukaryota > Metazoa > Mollusca > Bivalvia > Ostreida > Ostreidae > Magallana > Magallana angulata. The sequence goes on along the minus strand of NC_069112.1, from coordinate 73,368,319 downwards.
AGTACTAACATGCTTATAGGGGTAGATGTTTCAAGTAAATCAGATTCTTTTTCTGTTGAACCAAATGAATCTCATTCTGAAAACTCGTGTGTCTTCTCCAATATTGACTGGGTAAAAGAACAGTCCTCTGATAGGGAAATAAAGAGAGTTATTGAGCTTGTTCAGTACGGGTTTGCAAAGTCTGATCTGAAAGCAGAGTCAGATGGTGTTTGTAGATATTTGAGAGAGATAGAGAAATTGTTTTTAGATAAGGGTGTACTGTACAGAAGAGCTATTTTACAGAATGAAAAGATTAATCAGTTGGTTTTACCAAGTCATTTCAGAGATACAGCATTTAAACTCCTGCATACCAACCTTGGTCATCACGGACGAGACAGAACCATCCAACTCATGAAAGAAAGGTTTTTCTGGCCAGGAATGTTTTTAGAAATCACAGAAAGAGTAAAAAATTGTGAACGTTGTATTAAGTTCAAAACTCCTGAAAAAAAATTCTGCAGAACTTGTTTCTATAGAGAGTTATCAACCATTAGATCTTGTTTGTATGGATTATTTATCACTGGAAAAAAGTAAGGGTGGTTTTGAAAACATCCTGGTCATAACAGATCATTTTACTCGTTACTCACAAGCTTTTCCTTCCAGAAACCAAACAGCGAAAACCACTGCAAAGATTTTGATTGAAAATGTCATAGTTCATTATGGCTTTCCAAACAGGTTGCATAGTGACCAAGGTAGAAATTTTACTAGCAATGTTATTAAGGAGCTGTGCAGACTAGCAGGAGTGCAGCAATCACGAACGACGCCCTATCACCCGATGGGTAATGGGATGGTTGAAAGATTCAACCAAACTTTAATAAAAATGCTAGGTACTCTAGAAGATAAGCAAAAAGAAGATTGGAAAGCATATGTAAGTACTCTTGTGCATGCATACAATGCTACAAGACATGATAGTACAGGTTATACGCCATTTTTTCTCATGTTTGGCAGACATCCGCGTCTTGCAATCGATGCCTACCTCGGGTTAGACTCTAACGCAGAAAAAATTCGTAGTCATGACAACTATGCGAAAAAACTCCATGAGCGGTTAGATTTCTCATACAAGATAGCTTCCCGTGAAGCAGATAAAAGTGCTCACCGCTATAAATCGCACTACGACTCGAAGGTAAGAGAGGCTACTGTACATGTCGGAGACCGTGTTCTCATCAGAAATGTTGGCTTAAAGGGCAAAAACAAACTGGCAGATAAGTGGGCCAGAGATACATATATAGTTATAAATCAGCCCAATTCTGACATCCCAGTGTTTCAGGTTAGGAAAGAGTTTGGGAATGAAAAAACTAAGACATTGCATAGAAATATGCTACTCCCCATTTCCTATATTCCCAAATTATCTGACCAGAGCAAACCTAGCCCAACTTTGCCCAAACACAGTAATCAATCTAAAGCTTGTCAACAACCAGAGAATCTCACAAGCAAATCTTCTAGGGTTGATGATGTTGTTTCTCTTCAGTCTAGTTCTGAGTCTGAGTCGGAGGATTCAGATTCTGGATCATCTGATGGTGGTAATGTTTATGTTATACCCCAGAGACGGGTAAATACTGCACCAGGTGTTGATAGGTATTCACCCCTTAGTTCTATTTATTCTCAAAATCAGAACTATTCCAGTACTCCTAGATCCATATTAGATGCAGGTAATTCTTACAGTCCTTCTACGATGAATCGTAATGTGTCTGTTCACTATCCTTCTGTAAGAGAATCACCAATTCTCCGAAGGTCCATCAGACAGATTAGGCCACCAAATAGGTATGGTGAGTGGGTGAGTCATCAAATAACTCCTGTGTATTTTGTGTAGTGTATTCAGGGGAGATTGTCACATACAGTTTGATTTCAGTTTTATGAAGTCTGATTTCAGGTGTAACTTTGATCATATTGCGTGTAGTTTGTTGTTGTTATAAATTGTGATTCAATGATTTATTGTATAAAATGTCAGGAGCCATTTTCCTTAGCAGGGGAGATTGTCACAGTTCATATTAATTTATTTATTTAATGTTCATCAGCGCGCATTGCCGATAGAACGCATTGCTGTATGTATGAATGAGTGCATGTGTGAATGTTGTGATAAGACACGTGGTTTTTCCATTTTTAGGATTTAGTGACCAGGTACATGTATATAAGTCTTATTGACCAATCGCAGACGACTTTTAGCTCATTAATATGCATGTTTTACTAACTTCGTTCACTATATAAGCGCAAGTCCCGCCAAATCCAGTACCCACAGATTCTACCCTTTACGGCGCTAGTATCAATTACTGTTATATTCTATTCCTGATCTTCAAAGATCCAGTTATTTATTTATTATTTAAAGTCCTGGATACCTGGTAAGATCACTGTTAAACATATTATTGTAACATCATGTTCAGTGATATTGTCGGTAAATCACCGGTATTATAATTCGGAAAACCATTGTGTTTGTAATTTAATTTAATATGTAGTACATGTAATTGTCTTTCGTCAACGTGTGTGTGTTGTGTTGTGAATGTGTTTTCTGTGTTTTCTAGGTTTCTTTGCATATATAAATATAAAAGCAAAGTACGAATCCAAGTCTTTGATCGTTATTTATTTAACGACCCTGTGACACATGTATGATTGATTTCGTGTAATTAATTCTGGATGGGCAATTTTTTCTATTTTTGGGTCGGGTAAAACTTAGCGTATTATGTAACTTCCGCCCAGCATCTCTGTGCACATGGTTTGACGAGAACAATAAACGAATCGTAACACTTAGTGACTTGGTCAGGAGAACAAGTTCTTACTGTAGCTGGTCATCAAATCGAGTCAAGTCGCAGATACTGATTTTGATTATTTACTGACATTGATTAGTGAATATATAAAATTAATGTATGGTTGTTATGTAATTACTAATATTTACATTCTACTGTGTTTTTCCATTAAATTCCGTGATGTTTAAATGCCTCTAAATGCAACACCTATTCACTGCGTATGAATTTACGAGTAATTTACAGAAGTAGTTCTCAAACAATTATTTCTATGTTTTAGGTTAAAAAATGCATTTCATGAATGTTGTCAAAACATCATGTTTTATAATTATTCAACAAAAAAGTTGACTTTATTGTTAAAAGCAATATTTCAAGAGTTATTTATCATGGATTATATTTTCATGCTCGTCGTTCTCATCTCAACAGTCTATGTGAAAACCAGTTTTAACCGGTTTTACAAAACAGCTGTTCTTGCTGTTACTTATTCACTCCCTCCGTGATCTGCACTTTATATCGATTTATTTAAGTAAACAATTGATTTCTTCAGTAAGGGAATGTAAATATAAGCATTAAATGATTTATTTTTGACGTCGTCCTGTCAATAACTGCCGTCAGGTGAGCAGACAAATTATCATAACGCGCTAACGCGCGTTATTCAATTTGTCTGCTCACCTGACGGCAGTTATTGACACGACGACGTCAAAAATAAATCATTCAATGCTATAATAAACGTTGTATAGTTTACAGTTCTTAATATGTTGAAGAACCAACATTGAAGAAAAATCTTCATCAGTATCAAAGATTTGATTCGATTCGATGACAAAGCCAGCTACAATAATCAATATCTATTAGGGAGGGTATCGAACCCTCGTACATAGTCATCGAACTGAACTACTTACAAAGATCTCTCTCTCTCTCTCTCTCACTCTCTTAATTAGATTACTTATCACCAATAAAGCTGATATGGTGTATTCGAGCACATTTCCTGTTACCCCCCAGGAAAAGGAGTGGGTTCAATTCCCGCTATCAACAGAAAATAGGTGATACATGTACAAGCTAATGGTTAACTTTTATCAAACAAAGCACTTGTTCTTATAGCTATCTGTGTCATTTTCTCTAAGTAGCACTTTGAATGTTTTAGAAGCAATTAATTCTATCGTTTTGTATACAGCTCTGACTATGCGGGGCCACTAGGCTATCTGCCCGCTTTGCACCAGCTTGTTCCATTATGCCTAGGGAGGGAATCGAACCCTCGTACATAGTCATTGAACTGTACCACTTACAAACAAAGATCTCTCTCACTCTTTCTCTCTGAATTAGATTTCGTAATCATCAATAAAGCTGATATGATGTATTTGAGCACATTTTATGTTATCAACCAGGAAAAGGAGTGGGTTTAATTCCTACTATCAACAGAAAAAAAGAATACATGTGCAATCTAATGGTTAACGTTTATCAAGCACAACACTTCTTCTATTTGTGTCATTTTCTCTAAGAAGCACTATAAATGTTTTTGAATCAATTTATTCTATCATGATTATAATTACAGCTCTGACTATGCGGGGCCACTAGGCTCTCTGCCTGCTTTGCACCAGCTTTCTGTTCCATAATGCCTAGGGAGGGAATCAAACCCTCGTGCATAGTCATTGAACTGTACTACTTAAAAACAAAAAATAAACGGTTTAAAGGTTATTAAGCTGATAATCCTTCAGCATATGGAGAAAACCATCTCAGTAGTGTACCTGAAGGGGTGGATACTGAACTTATAGCTTAATGCATTAAATTTCATCCTGTTTCTACTTTCAGGTAACTGTACTCAAGATATAAATCAAGATAAAAGAGAGGAATTTAAAGATAAAAATACCAAAGCAAAGTGATTAAGAATATAGATTTTTAAATGATAAATTCATAACAATGGCTTTCCTACAGGGGGTGTAAGTTCAAAATAATACGATTATCCTCTAAACTAATGGTCATCACTACTTTGTATCAATGTAACTTAGGATAAATTAGGATATAAATACTGATCTATTAAGATTAAGGGGGTTTACTTAGTGGTTAACAATACTGATTTTTCAATGATAAAATGAAAATTATGGGTTTTCTGCTGGGGGTTTAATTTCGAAATAAAGGGATTTTTCCTGAAGGTAAAGGTGTTTATTACTTTGTATTGATGTGATATAGGATAAATTAGGGAACAAATATTGATCCCAAAAGATTTAGGGAATTTCTTAAGTGATTAACTATACCGATTTTCAACAATAAATTGAAAATTATGGATTGTCTCAGGGGGGTATAATTTCTAAATGAAAGAATTTTTCCTGAAACTAATGCTGATTATTTCTTCGTATTTATGTAGTAAATGAGAAATGAGGGTGTAAGTCTTAAACTCAAAAGTTTTTGGGAGGTCTACTAAGCGTTTAACTATATCCATTTTTGAACGTTAAACTGAAGAATATGGGTTCTGTCCTGGGGATGTAATTTCTTAATTAAATGATTTTTGATTTAACTAATGCTGTTTAATTCTTAGTATTATTGTAATAAAGGATAAATGAGGGTTTAGGTAACAATTCTGAAACATTTATGGGGTCTCTTAAGCGTTTCAGTATACCCATTTGTTAATGCTAAAATAGAATTTTTTTTTTATAATAAAATGATGTTGCCTTCAACTATTGCTGTTTATTTTTTTGTATTCATGTAATGAAGAATAAAAACGGGTGTACGTATTCATAACAAAAGATTTAGGGAGTTTCCTAAATGATTTACTACACTGATTTTTTAACGATAAAATGAAAATTATGGGTTTTCTCTGAAAGTGTTATTTCTCAATAAAAGAATTTTTCCTGAAACAAAAGCTGATTATTTCTTTGTATTAATGCACTGAAGGAGAATTGAGGGTGTAAATCATAATCTCAAAAGTTTTAAGAGGTCTACTAAGCGTTAAACTATATCCATTTTTTAACGTTAAAATGAAGAATATGGGTTTCTTCATGGGGATGTAATTTCTTAATAAAAAGATTTTTCATTTGACTAATGCTGTTTATTTCTTTGTATTCATGTAATTAAGGTTATATAAGGGAGTAAGTATTCATACTAAAAGATTTAGGGAGTCTCTTAAACGTTTAATTATATCAGTTTGTTAACTTAAAACGAAGAATATGGGCTCCTTCATGGGGGTGTAATTTCTAGAAAAAAAAAAGATTTTGCCTTAAATTAATGCAGTTTATTTCTTTGATTCGATGACCAAGCCAGCTACATTAATCAATATCTATTCAACAGGTCCAGTACTATCTCTTGATTTATCTATATAACTTAAATAACCTAACTACTAAAGCTTTTTATATATGTAGTTTTATCTAGCAATTATCAATAGCTTAAAAAGCTTTATATCTAATTCAAGTTATCAGCTAAATCAAGATATTATTCTCAATATTCTGGACCTGTTCAATTCATAATTCAATTCATCTTTAAAATATTACCTAAGAAATCCTCCACTGTGTTTTGGTAGTTCTCATTTTTTGCCTTTTGTTTTGTAAATGAGTGTAGCCTTCTGGCAGAAGACGCACATAACAAACAGGAACTTAATGGAATAAGTTTTAGCGGAGTCTCCATAAGAATAACAAAAAATGTGACCGGTAAAAGTAAAAGTGAAACCGAAACTAGGTTAAAAGTAGTTCCTTTCCCAACATTCAAAGCGTGCTATGGATGCCATAGCATGACGTCCGAGGTTAATGTCGAGTGCGCGAGACATCCGAGTAGTTCCGAGTGGGATTATCACCGCTCCATGTATCTGGTGAGACTCGACTTACCTTTAATCATGATGGGCAAGAGTTAACATTTAAAAGACTAGTTGTTGGCAATCTGGACACCCCAATTTTGGCTGGAATTCCAATGACATTACAATTAGACCCGCCCGACAGGAAGTCAGAATTAGTGACAAGTGTGTATTCCGGTATGGCACGAAAACTCGGAAAGGACGTCACTCCATTCGGCTCACACAAGTACTTCGAGCTCCAGTGGCACACACCACAACTGTGTGGCCGGGAGAATATATTGAGGTCAACCTTCCCGACAATATGACTAGTCCGGTTGAGTACAACACATTTTCGCTGGAGCCCACATCATGCCAGAGTTCTACAACAAATTGGCCCCCTCCTTCATTTATAGAGAGTGTAGCAGGAAAAGTACGGATTGCAAATTTGTCAGATGATCCTTGTACCATTAAAAGAAACCAGCACTTGTGTCTAGTGAGATCCACTTTCTCCCCGGATGTTTTTCCACATGAAAGCACTACGCCTGACCCAAAGCTCAACACAAAAGACAGCAAAAAATCAACCACACATTCTGCTGCAGTCAATCTTGACCCTCATAGTACCCTTTCTCCCGAAATGAAAGCACAGTTCAAACAGACTCTCGGCACATACGATGTGGTGTTTAATCCGGATTTTAAAGGTTACAATTGTGCCAGTGGTCCACTCAAGGCTGCTGTTAATATGGCGCCAGTCCAACCTCCTCAAAGAAAGGGACGCTTACCTCAATACAATAAACAACTTCTTTTAACACCTCAGGACAAATTTGACGAGTTGGAGGCATGTGGTGTCTTCACTAAGCCAGACGTTGTGAAAGTCAATGTCGAGTATGTAAACCCATTAGTCCTTGTCAAATGTTGGGGGATACAGCAAGCCCCAGCCATCGCTTATGCCTGACGTAGATTCGACTCACCGACAAATTGCTCAGTGGAGATATATTGCAATTACAAACATTACACAGGCATTATATCAAATCCCTCTGGCAAAAGAGTCCATGAAGTACTGCGGTGTGGTAACCCCCTTTCGTGGCGTCAGAGTTTACGCTCGTTCAGCAATGGGTATGCCTGGCTCAGGGACCATTTTAGAGGAGCTGACCTGTAGAGTTCTGGGTGACTTAGTCCAGGAAGGTGTAGTTGCTAAGTTAGCGGATGATCTGTACTGTGGTGGATCTACCCCTATAGACCTCCTTAATAATTACACAAGGACTCTTCAAGCTCTACAGAGAAATGGCCTTAACTTATCTGCATCAAAAACCATGATCACTCCAAAGGAAACCACAATCTTGGGGTGGATATGGCGTGAAGGCACCCTTCGTGCAAGCTCTCACCGAATTGCTGCGTTAGTCAACTGTCAAGCCCCATCTACTGTCACTGGCTTGAGGTAATTTATTGGTCAAAGTCCTTGGACGTGTCTTAAAAGGATGCTCACATGTCATTTCTCCTTAAGATACCGCCACTTCTGGCAAGGAATCTAATGACAAAATTCAGTGGACTGACGATCTCCATAACCACTTTGAAAAGGCCAAGAAAAATATCTCATCCAATCAGACAATTACTCTACCGCAAGCTTCAGACCAGGCGACCATTTCACTAACAATTCTTAGATTGTAAACGTACGAGTACACTTACGATTTCCGGACGTGCACGTATCCGAGCGTTTCACTAAACCTATCGTAAACGTAGCACTTACGATTTGCGAGACACGTCCAACTTTGCGGAACTCTTCTGTCAAATTTTTCATCGTATGATTTTTTTTCTCTGTAAATGTAAATATCTGACAATAACTTTTTTTTTCCATTGATATACAGCTCAGTTAAAATTTAGATAAAATTTAATAAACATTATTATAATTGCTTAGTGACAAAATAGTGAATGAAGATATCAATTAAATCATGGGCACTGTCTATTAATTTTAATATTGTAATGTTTTGAATGTATACATTATACACACACTCTCTCTCTCTCTTTACTGCATACCTAATCATCGAGCGAACATTGTCATTGTGTAATTTAATTTAAAAAAAAGGGTCAAAAAAATTAAAAGTATATAGATTTTTTGGTGAGTAATGTCTATGTACAATGTATCGTAGTAGTTGACACTAACCCATTTCTGTGACTGCATGTTGTATTTTTCCTCCGTGTGTACATTTAATGGAAGATATAACGGCAGATAACTCTAAATATACATAGTTTAAGTCGGACTCGGTCTTCAGTAAATTTATTCACCTGTGTGCAAGCTGACAGTGCATGGTTCCTGTGGGTGTCCGGCTCAGCGTCCTCTCTGACAAGATCTATGAGGCGGAAAAGAAATTCCCTTGGTAGACGATACCGCTCGATCACCTCCGTGTCATTCAGAAAGTCTAAGAGGTTTGTCCTATCTCGAAAAACACGTTCTCTTCCTATTAATTTTCTCTGCTCGTCGTCTGCTAATAAAAACACGGCGGCCAATTTTATTTGTTTACGTGCACGTAAATCAATTTACGAGTGTCTCTGACTGCTCGTAGACTTAAGAGCAACTTCCATCGTAACTCGCAACTAGCAACTTTTAGTGAAACGCACTTACGTGCTACGTTCACGTTTACGTCTACGTTTACGATCTACGATACGTTAGTGAAACGTTCGCCAGTTGTGGATAGTCACTGACGGTGTTCTGCGTAGTGGAGGACTTGGGGCTACACTCTACATAAAACGCAATGACAAAATTTACCTCTCTGGATTTTTCAGTGCTAAGCTCCGAGCTAATCAGCATACATGGCTGCCATGTGAGGTCGAAACACTTTCAATATCAGCAGCAGTAAAGCATTTTAGTCCATACATTGTACAGTCGTCACTAAACGCCTGTGTTCTCAACGATAGTAAGCCATGTGTGCAGGCCTTCGAGAAAATGTCCCGTGGCGAATTTTCTACGAGCCCACGTGTATCAACATAAGTATCTTTTGCGCCATGTGTCTGGTGCGCCTATATTACCAACAGATTTCAGCAGTCGAAATGCTCCCGCTTGTGATGATCCCTCATGCTTAATCTGTTCCTTTGTTAATACTACCGCCCAGTCACTTGTTCAACGAGTAACCACTGAGGATATAGAGGAGGGGACAGCCAATATGCCATTTACCACAAGAACCTCGTGTTTTGCCATCCAACAAGACTGTCCAGACCTGAGACGGTCACATGCACACCTTCTGCAAGGCACAAGACCATCCAAAAAGTTAACAAATGTTCGGGATGTCAAGCGTTATTTACAGCATGCAGTCATTGCCAAGGATGGGTTTTGACCTGCAAAATTGAAACGTCAGCATCGCATGTCAAAATGCACTACAATGATAAAGGCACAGGATGTATCTTTTTAAAGCTACAGCACAAAACAAAAGTTAAGAAAAAATCAAAAGTTCTTTTAATAGAAAAATCAATTAATGTCAAGGGAGGATTAGGATTATTTTCAACACAAAAAATGAGCTCTCAAATATAAACAAATCCCTGCCAATAAAACTGCACCAAATAATACTATATTTAAGCATCCGCGGGAAGATCCCTGCTAATGCAGGTCAAGTTTAAAACAATAAGCAACATCAAGCCAAATTATTTTTAGACGGGGTCACGTGACCCCGTATATTAGTTTACTGTCAGCCGAAGTCTCAAACCGGAAGGCACGCGTAGATAACATGAGTTGAGTCTACGCGTAAGAAAACAGTGCAGAAACTTTTCATGCATTTTAGTAAATATATACTATAAAAACACGCATTAAATCGTTTTTGGTCCTCTATGTATAAACCAAATTCTGTAAAGAAAATAAACAAATAGCTTTATTGATCAGAATATTCTTGCTCGGGTTCAATAGTTGTAGCGATTTGGTAAATGAGTTACGTAACTGAATGCACATGGCCGTCGACGATTCAGTTGGTGGACCAGTTCATTAATCAATAGAAGAGGTTAAAGGTTGAATCGAAAGTAAAGTTCTCAAACGCAATGTGACATTTTTGAAAAGTTGTGAATTCTATTTTAGCAATCTTTCACCTGAAAAATACCGAAATTCATGCGCCAGCCGAGGTTAAAATCTGAACGGGTTATACAAATATGTCTTACATATAAATAGGTGTTTCCTTGGCTTCGAGTCTACTTGCAGTATGACTGCTGTTCATCTCTAAAGAAATTTTGTACATAGAAAATAAAAAAAATCTGAATTTGCCTTCCCGTTCATTGACTCTTTAATTTATTAAACTGAAATTAAATTTTGAACATTGTAAGCAAAATCTTAAAAGATTATACATTTATTGTGGCCAATAGATTAAATAATTTATACAATCTTATCGATTGAAGAACCAAGTTAAATGTTAATGCTCATGTTGTCCGGCTTAGTTGGAATATATAATTTTTTTTAATGTTTTCACTTTTTTCTATACTGGCAAAACCAGTCATATTGATGATTAAAAAGAATTCTTCATCAATATCTTAATGTCTCTCATCAGAAACAGCAGATTTTTCTCCCATCGGTAAATATGTCGCACCAATATTAAACCTGTGAATTCAGAGATAATGCATGGTTGTTATGTTTTGAATTTTTAATTTACCGTGTGGTAGTACATGTGAATCAATAGTACTTATAATGTATCTCAATTTTAAGAAGATTAAAAACTACAAGTTTTTATTGTATTTTTAAAAATCTGATTTACAAATCCTTTATTGTAGTTCTTCGAAAATTTTGAAATCGCTTTCGAAACTAAGTTCATTTTGTCCAAGACACGCCTGAAAATTTGCGCTGAATAGAAAAGAGTGTTTTAAAAGGACACAGATTCCTGAATAGACAATGCCCTACAACATTTGTTAATTTTGCTGTTAAAAGCATGAGTTTTGCATACATTAGAAATTTTAAAATCAAATCATTTTGAATTAAAAGCTAGAATTAACAATTTACGATTATCATACAATAAGTATTGCTCCTCAATTGTCAGTAAACTTATTACCGCCATGTGAATTCAATATTTTTTCCTAGACATGAAACCAACTCTCTTTCATTAGCACTAAGTAAGTGATCTGGACATTTTCCTTTTCCTTTTTCTAACCAGTTCTTTAACTGACGTATTTCTGTACATTTATCAGTTAATGTCTTTATTATTATGTTGCTTTATTTTTAATGACATATATCACAGTCAATCAGGAAAGGTTTACCCCAAAATATGCCATGATTCATTCAGTTTTGGTTTCCATTTTCTATTTTTGACGATTTTAAAAGCAGTTGACTTAATTTGGAGTATGATTTTTAATGAAAGGAACGCTTGTATCGTAATTCGTGTAGATGATGCACGAGTTTACACAAAAAAGTAGTAAGTGGCGTAACAGATACCGTCCGACTTGTGGATTTTCCCTTGGATCACAAAATTAAATAGATCTAATGATTTATTTATCTACCTAAATATAGTTGTTTTGATTTTCCCGGTTAGTTGTAAATTTTAAAAAAATTCCTTTATTTTACATAAAAAAACCGTTGTGTCATTTTTCTACAATTATGAAGAACAGTCCCGGCCGGGAATTAGTAAAATTTAGGGAAAGTATCAGGTAATTGCAAAAAGCCGAATTTTAAATTACTAGATTGAAACAACTATTCAAACTCATAATTTTTGGAACATATTCGAGGAAAAACGCGGACATATACAAATTTAATCTTTCAAAACCCCGTCTTTCAGTACTCTCAGTACTTCGATTTTTTAAAGCAGGGGTTGTCAGGGACACCTATAATTGTAAAATCTAAAGATCTAGGGCTTAAAGAACATATGTACAAAAAAAAATGAGAAATCACAAAGTATCAAATCGTTAACAGACCAACATATATAAATATATATGAACCACTCTAATGTTAGCTGTATGATGTGTCTTGCACCACCCCTTAAAATCACGAATATATTCATATATATCAACACAGCAATTCTCCGAATTGGACTCCGAAGAAACCGCACATACTGTTCCAGATGAATGGCCCGGTCAGAACAAGTTCGGCAAGCTGTTACAGCGTCTTGCGGACAAACGACGAACGAAGCCGCGTTCCGTCGGTAAAAACCAGACAGCAAGGCATCGATAAGTACACGTGTTAATCTGTTTCTACTAACTCTATTAACCGGACACAACAATGACTTCTGTTAAATTTATTTCTTTGAACTGTCGTGGACGTAATGATTATAAAAAGGGTAATTTTATACAACTGGGTTAATGATATTAATTGTGATGTCGTATTTTTACAAGAGACACATTTTATATCTGAAAAAGAATACATTTTTAATTCAGGCTGAAAAGGTACGGTACATCTTTTCATAGTTTTTCTACTTCTTCACACAGTAAAGGTGTCTCAATTCTGATAAGTAGCAAATTTCACTTTACATTACTAAACCAGCATAAATCTGCAGATGGCAGAATTATACTGTTGAATATAGAACATGATAGTGAAATTATTCCACTTGTCAATATTTATGCACCTAATTCTGAGAACGATCGGGTTGATTTTTTTAAAAAGGTTTCAAAATGGATTTCAAAGTATTCTATTAATAATGAAAATGTAGTTCTTGTAGGAGATTTCAACTGTTCTCTGTTAAAAGATAAAGATAAAAGTTTAAATAGTTTTATAAATTTACAAAACCATTTCGATTTTGTCGATCTTTGGGCAAAAATTAAACCAGAAAAAAATGGTTTCACTTGGTTTGATGGTAGCGACACCGCAAAAACAGAATAGACTATGTTTTTTAACACACCTTTTTTGCTATAAACCGGAAAATATATACTTACGTAGGCCACCGTCCGTCTCATATGTAAGAATGAGCGACCACATTGCTTTAATTTTTAAGTGCGAAATTTCCTCCAATAGCAGGGGGAAGGGATATTGGAAGCTAAATACGTATGTCCTTCTTGATATACAGTATTGTAAAATTATCAACGATTTTTTATTGAATTTACCAGATGATATTAAGCTAGAGATGAATCCAAAAACTAATGGGAATTGATAAAACTTAAAGTTAAAAATTGAAGTGTAAGTTATTGTAAAGAAAAATATGAAACGGAAAATACAACTTATCGAGAGTGAATTAGAGCAAATCGAACATCAACATCATTTAAATATTAATATGATACGGGAAAAAAATTAGAGAATGAATTAGACACATTAAATGAAATTAAATCAAAAGGAGCACAAATAAGGCCAAATGGATTGACGAGGGAGAAAAAAATCTTTGTTTTACATAGCAAAGAATTGTAAACTTTGTAACTCGCTTAAAACTCAACAAATGATACTTAAGTGTTGCTTGCCTATTAAAAATGTCTTGCTAAATTGTAAACACTGAAATCGGATAAATAATTTTTGACCAAAATCCTGACCATGCCCCTTCAAGTTCAGTTGATTAAATGATAAGTTTTGTTGAAATGTACTTCTACAACGTACAAGTAGATATTTTATTATCGAAATTGAGTCAAAATATTTTGACTGACGCTTTTCAAAGCCGAGTGTAAAAAGCGCAGGAAAACATTACCGCTTTTAAACGAGAAAGAGAAAAAACAAAAGCGAATAATAAATCTCAGTTAATTATAGCTGTTAGGTAAAAAAAAAATTTGCCAATAAATTACCAAAGGTCTGCTCCAGAGTAACTGCTTATACCTTTGGTGTTTCAACACACGATATAAAAAAAATCATAATTGAATGTTATATTTCCTATTGTTATACTTTCATGTTAAATACTGAAATCTGATTGGTTAAGACGCAGTTAATAATATTTACTATTACCCTCAGCGTTAGCAACGCACTTGGCAACGGGTAACATTAAAAAATGTTACATGCGCGAAAATTATGCGCGTACGGTTCGCTGTAGAATTCACGTTATTCCTATATAAAAGCAGTAAAATTTTCTTTAAAATTTTAAAAAAGACATTCAGTATAACAAAATAAATAGTGCCTGTTTGGGAGGATAACAGTTGAAATTGACACCCCTCGAAAACCATTGTCAACCTCCGCTTCGCGTCGGTTGACAATGGTTTTCTCGGGGTGTCAATTTCAACTGTTACCCTCCCAAACAGGCACTATTTATATAATGTAACCTTACAAGGTTAAGTGTTTTGAAGTCAGATGATCCTGAAAAATTTCACAGGATCAACAGGCGCTTTACATCTAAATCGAATTTTATTGATAGTAAGAAGATAAAAAATATTAACATACTGATTTTTAAACTAATTAAGATAGGGAACGCCTTAGACAGAGGGCTAAAACACACAATGCCTAAATAGTTTGATGACGTAATATCATCATGGTATATACTGTGAAATTATTAGATTCGTGGTGGCTCAATTTTCGTGCAATTCGTGGGTACCTCTCATCCACGAATTAACATCCTCCACGAATTAATAAATTAGGGTAGTAATGTCATATTTCATTTATAGGTTTAGACAAATACACGAAATTACGTCCCCACGAACCTGTACAATTTAGGCAATCCAGGAAAATTCGCCCCCAAGAAAATTAATGATTCCACAGTATTGATATCAAAACGAATATCACGAAAAATACGTACAAACAATATTTAAGAAATGAACTCAATATCTACCCACGTTATACTCTATAATCTGGTTTGGGGCAGTTTACGCTTTATAATCATCGCAGCAGATTATAAATAAACATTTCCATTGTTCTAGGACAATAGAAGTTAAGTTGGAAAGTGGTTAACTTTCATTAAACTATACAGTTAGAAAGGATTTATTGGAGCAGATTTACGAGACAATATTAGATCGGCTGCCATTTAGTTTCATTAATTGATGTTGGTTATTGTTTGGGTCAAGTTAGCCTTAATTAGTCGTTTTTTTTTAGGTTTTAGCCTAGCGATAAGCTCGAATTTATCATACATGCTTTTATTATGTTATGTTATGCTGAATTGTCTCGTAAAAATGTACCTGAAATAACTAAATGTGAAATTTTCATTATCGGTACCATTTCAATTTATTAATCATATATTTCCAATTCTTAGCAAAACGTTATTTATTTATTTTGCGAGCTGTAATCTGTACTTATAAAAATAATAAAACGTTAACTTTGTATTAATTGTAAAATACCTGCTTTATTAAAATACAACAGTCAATTTTTATTAAAAAGTTTTCCAGCTTTCAACATATATTTTTTAATAAATAAGAATAATCAAACTTTGAAATATTTTATTCTTGATAGTTATATACTGCAGAAAAGTACCTTTTTATTCTAATACAGATTTTTGTCCTGGTAGTCATCTTCATCTTTATTGATTCATTTAATTGATTTACAGAGAATGTTTCTATATGAGACGATTTTTGACCCCCCCCCCCCCCCCCCCAAAAGCACGTCCTTTACTTAAAATCTAAGTATCAGTGCAACTACCTGAACTAATTATTATTTTATACAGTAAAACAACGCTTTTGCAAAGTTTTGATTGATGTACACCTGGTAGCGTACATTAATCAATATTGGACCCTAATAGTTTCGTATATAATTCATGAAATCTTTAATTGCAACCCTAATCGTGCTTCATGGTGATTTTTTTGAAATTGATATACAGGAATGGTATATTATGAAATGAATCTTTTATAAATAATAGATTTTTTTAATTAGATTTCAGAGAAGTCTTTTACTGCAGTCCCTTGATTCATTTAGATATATTTACACGAAATGTAAACAATTTTATTGCCAAGGTAACAAATGTCGGCAATGTTTAACAAATTACAAATCATTTTACAAGGGACGCTTTATCACGATCATCCCCTCTTGCTTAAAAAAAAGACACTTATGCAATTATAGAAATCAATGCCACGGGTTGGTCTCTTGCATGTCGTTTCAGTGTGAAACTTACCAAATCGTAAATAAAAAATTGTTAGCTTTATTAACCTAAGTATAGATCGTAAAGGTTTTATGAATGACTTCATGATAGCCCTGGCAAAATGCAGTAATTCAAATCAGGCTGTTTTAAAAAAAGGTTTTTAAATGTAACGGTGGTCTGGTATTTTCCACTTTAATTTTCCCGGATTATCACGAGATGCTAGTACATACTCAATTAAGAACAGCAGCAACAACATAATTCTAATGAACTCCTTAACAGAGTCAGAAAATACAAAAATCGCAAAGAAGGTAAATCAAAGTCACGATTAAAAATTAACCCCCTTTTTGTGTAATTAATAAACATGTTATTTTTACTCTCAGTTTAGAAGAAAAGAACATCAACGTAGAAGTTTTCAGCTAATCTGAGCTGAAAGTTCCAGTGAATTCTTCTGATCACTTTTGTTTGGCCGTCCATCGGTCTGTCCGTTTTTTATTTTTATTTTTATTTTTTTTTTTTTTTTTTTTTTTTTTTTAATTTACGACTTTTACAGAACCACTGAACCGATGTAAACCATATTTAGCACAAAGCATCATTAGTTAAATTGAATCCAAGTTTGTTAAGACTAAGGGTCACACTCATTTTCCAGGTGAGGTAATAAAAAATTATTGAAAATGTGTTTTTATATTTCAAAAATATTGTTTCATAAACAATTTGGTCAGAAAAGCTGAACTTTTTGTGGAAGTATCCTCAGATAGTGTACATTCAAGTTTGTTCAGATCATGATTCCCGGGGTAAGGTCGGGCCACAATGAAAGGGGGTCAAATTTTTACACAGGGTTATCTTTAAAGATCTTCTTTCCTGAAACTGATCAGCCAGAAAAGATGTAACTTGTAAAGTACCTGCTTTATAAAAAAAGAAAAACAGCAGTCAACTTTTCTTTTAAATGCTTTCCAGCTTTTAACATATTTTTTTTAAGAAAGTAAGAATCAACAACCTCTGGAGAATTTTATACATTTATTTTAGTATGCAGAAAACTACCTTTTAAATTCAATTCAGATTTTTTTCCAGGGAAGTCATTTGTATCTTTATTGATTCATTGTATTGATTTACAGAGAATGTCTCTATATGAGATGATTATTTTGACCCCCCCCCCCCCCTCGAACAAAACACATCGTTTTACTTAAAATTCTAGGTATCAGTGCTGTTACCTGAACTAATTATTATTTTATTTAATAAAACAAAGCTTTTGCAAAGTTTTGATTGATGTACTCCTAGTAGCGTATATTAATCAATATTGAACCCTAATAGTTTCGTATATAATTCATGAAATCTTTAATTGCAACCCTTATGGTGCTTCATGCTGTTTTTTTTTTGTAAATTGACCTACAGGAATTGTACTTTATGAAATGAATCTTTTATAAATAATAGATTTTTTTAAATTGGATTTCAGAGAAGTCTTTTACTGCAGTCCCTTGATTCATTTGAATATATTTTAACGAAATGTAAACAGTTTTTTTGCCAAGGTAACGAATGTCGGCAATGTTTGAATCTATTACAAATCATTTTAAAAGGGACGCTATATTACGATCATCCTATTTTGCTACAAAAACGACACTTATGTAGTTTAGAAATCAATGCCACGGGTTGGTCTCTTGCATGTCGTTTAAGTGTAAAACTTACCGAATCATCAATTAAAAATTGTTAGCCTTATTAACCTAAGTATAGATCGTAAAGATTTTATGAATGACTTCATGATACCCCTGGCAAAATGCAGTAATTCAAATCAAGCTGTTTTTTAAAAAAGTGTTATAAATGTAACGGTGGTCTGGTATTTTCCACTTTAATTTTCCCGGATTATCACGAGATGCTAGTTCATACTCAATTAAGAACAGCAGCAACAACATCATTCTAATGAACTCCTTAACAGAGTCAGAAAATACAAAAATCGCAAAAAGGGTAAATCAAAGAGTCACGATTAAAAATGAACCCCCTTTTTGTGTAATTAATAAACATGTTTTTTTTACTCTCAGTTTAGAAGAAAAGAACATCAACGTAGAAGTTTTCAGCTAATCTGAGCTGAAAGTTCTAGTGAATTTTTCTGATCACTTTTTTCCGCCGTCCATCGGTCTGTCCGTTTTTTAGATGTTTTTTTTTTTTTTTAAATTTTCGAATTTTTCTACAGAACCACTGAACCGATTTCAACCAAATTTAGCACAAAGCATCATTAGTTAAATTGAATAGGTTTGTTAAAACTAAGGGTCACACTCATTTTTTAGGTGAGGTAATAAAAAATCATTGAGAATGTGTTTTTATATTTCAAAAATATTGTTTCATAAACAATTTGGTCAGAAAAGTTGAACTTTTTGTGGAAGTATCCTCAGATAGTGTAGACTCAAGTTTGTTCAAATCATGATTCCCGGGGTAAGGTCGGGCCACAATGGAAGGATGTCGAATTTTTACACAGGAATATCATTAAAGATCTTCCTTCCTGAAACTGACTAGAAACAAAAAATGTAACTTGTGAAAAACTTGCATTATTAAAAAAAAATAGCAGTCAACTTTTCTTTTAAATGCTTTCCAGCGTTTAACATATTTTTTTAAGAAAGTAAGAATCAACAACCTTTGGAGAATTGTATACATTTATTTCAGTATGCAGAAAAAACTACCTTTTAAATTCAATTCAGATTTTTTTTTTCAGGGAAGTCATTTGTATCTTTATTGATTTATTGTACTGATTTACAGAGAATGTCTCTATATGAGATGATTATTTTGACCCCCCCCCCCCCCCCCCCCCACTAAAAAACCCAGATCGTTTTACTTAAAATTCTAAGTATCGGTGCAATTACCTGAACTAATTATTATTTTATACAGTAAAACAACGCTTTTGCAAAGTTTTGATTGATGTACACCTGGTAGCGTATATAAATCAATATTGATCCCTAATAGTTTCGTATATAATTCATGAAATCTTTAATTGCAACACTTATGGTGCTTCATGGTAAATTTTTTTGTAAATTGACCTACAGGAATGGTACTTTATGAAATGAATCTTTTATAAATAATACATTTATAAATTAGATTTCAGAGAAGTCTTTTACTGCAGTCCCTTGATTATTTGGATAAATTTACACGAAATGTAAACAATTTTATTGCCAAGGTAACGAATGTTTAACCTATTACAAATCATTTTAGAAGAGACCCTTTGTCACGATCATCCTCTCTTACTTCAAAAACGACACTTATGTAGTTATAGAAATCAATGCCACGGGTTGGACTCTTGCATGTCGTTTAAGTGTAAAACTTACCGAATCATCAATTAAAAATTGTTAGCCTTATTAACCTAAGTATAGATCGTAACGGTTTTATGAATGACTTCATGATAGCCCTGGCAAAATGGAGTAATTCAAATCAAGCTGTTTTTTTTTTTTTAAGTTTTTTAAATGTAATGGTGGTCTGTTATTTTCCACTTTAATTTTCCCGGATTATCACGAGTGACTAGTTCATGCTCAATTAAGAACAGCAGCAACAACATCATTCTAATGAACTCATTAACAGAGTCAGAAAATACAAAAGTTGCAAAAAAGGGTGAAATCAAAGAGTCACGATTAAAAATGAACCCCCTGTTTGTGTAATTATTGAACATGTAATCTTTACTCTCAGTTTGGAAGAAAACAACATCACCGTAGACTTTTTTTAGCTAATATGAGCTGAAAGTTCCAGTGAATTTTTCTGATCACTTTTTTCTTAGTACATCGGTCTGTCCGTCTTTTTTTTTTCTTTTATACATTTTAGACCTTTTCTATAGAACCACTGAACCGATTTCAACCAAATAAAGCACACAGCATCCTTAGGTAAATTGAATTCAAGTTTGTTAAAACTAAGGGTCAAGCTCATTTTCTAGGTGAGGTAATTAAGGATCATTGAAAATGAGTTTTTATTTTTCAAATATCTTGTATTCAAAAATAATTTGGTCAGAAAAGCAGAACTTTTTGTGAAAGTATCCTCAGATAGAGTAGATTCAAGTTTGTTCAAATCATGATTCCCGGGGCAAGGTCGGACCACAATGGAAGGGGGTCAAATTTTTACACAGGGTTATCTTTAAAGATCTTCTTTCCTGAAACTGATCAGCCAGAAAAGATGTAACTTGTAAAGTACCTGCTTTATAAAATAAGAAAAACAGCGGTCAACTTTTCTATTAAATGCATTCCAGCTTTTAACATATTTTTTTAAGAAAGTAAGAATCAACAACCTTTAGAGAATTTAATCGATTATTTCAGTATGCAGAAAACTACATTTTAAATTAAATTCAGATTTTTTTTCATGGAAGTCATCTGTATCTTTATTGATTCATTTTATTGATTTACAGAGAATGTCTCTATATGAGATGATTATTTTAACCCCCCCCCCCCCCGAAAAAACCAGATCGTTTTACTTAAAATTCTAGGTATCAGTGCAATTACATGAACTAATTATTATTTTATATAGTAAAACAAAGCTTTTGCAAAGTTTTGATTGATGTGCTCTTAGTAGCGTATATTAAACAATATTGAACCCTAATTGTTTCGTTTATAATTCATGAAATCTTTAATTGCAACCCTTATGCTGCTTCATGGTGATTTTTTTTTAATTGACATACAGGAATGGTGCATTATGAAATGAATTTTTTATAAATAATACATTTTTTAATTAGATTTCAGAGAAGTCGTTCACTGCAGTCCCTTGATTCATTTTGATATATTTACACGAAATGTAAACAGTTTTATTGCCAAGGTAACGAATGTCGGCACTGTTTAACCTATTACAAATCATTTTACAAGGGACGCTTTATTATGATCACCCTCTCTTGCTTCAAAAACGACATTAATGTACTTACAGAAATCATTGCCATGGGTTGGTCTCTTGCATGTCGTTTCAGTGTAAAATTTACATGTACCAAATGATAAATAAAACAATTGTTAGCTTTATTAACCAAGTATAGAAGGTAGAG
Organism: Magallana angulata; assembly: GCF_025612915.1. Lineage (NCBI taxonomy): Eukaryota > Metazoa > Mollusca > Bivalvia > Ostreida > Ostreidae > Magallana > Magallana angulata. Next base: position 73,346,947 of record NC_069112.1, on the reverse strand, counting down.
GTTTTATGAATGACTTCATGATAGCCATGGCAAAATGCAGTAATTCAAATCAGGCTGTTTTAAAAACAGTTTTCTAAATGCAACGGTGGTCTGTTATTTTCCATTTTAACTTTCCCGGATTATCAAGAGATGCTAGTTCATGCTCAATTAAGAACAGCAGCAACAACATCATTCTATTGAACTCCTTAACAGAGTCAGAAAATACAAAAATCGCAAAAAGGGTAAATCAAAGTCACGATTAAAAATGATCCCCCTTTTTGTGTAATTAATAAACATTTCATCTTTACTCTCAGTTTAGAAGAAAACAACATTACCGTATAAGTTTTTTAGCTAATATGAGCTGAAAGCTCCAGTGAATTTTTCTGATCACTTTTCTTGGCCGTCCATCGGTCTGTCCGTTTTTTAGGTTTTTTTTTTTTTTTTTTAATTTTCGACTTTTTCTACAGAACCACTGAACCGATATCAACCATATTTAGCACAAAGCATCAATAGTTAAATTGAATCCAAGTTTGTTAAAACTAAGGGTCACACTAATTTTCCAGGTGAGGTAATAAAAAATTATTGAAAATGTGTTTTTATATTTCAAAAATATTGTTTCATAAACAATTTGGTCAGAAAAGCTGAACTTTTTGTGGAAGTATCCTCAGATAGTGTACATTCAAGTTTGTTCAAATCATGATTCCCGGGGTAAGGTCGGGCCACAATGAAAGGGGGTCAAATTTATACACAGGAATATCATTAAAGATCTTCCTTCCTGAAACTGACTAGAAACAAAAAATGTAACTTGTGAAAAACTTGCATTATTAAAAAAAAATAGCAGTCAACTTTTCTTTTAAATGCTTTCCAGCTTTTAACATATTTTTTTAAGAAAGTAAGAATCAACAACATTTGGAGAATTGTATACATTTATTTTAGTATGCAGGAAACTACCTTTTAAATTCAATTCAGATTTTTTTTTTCAGGGAAGTCATTTGTATCTTTATTGATTTATTGTATTGATTTACAGAGAATGTCTCTATATGAGATGATTATTTTGAACCCCCCCCCCCCCCCCCCCCGAACAAAACACATCGTTTTACTTAAAATTCTAGGTATCAGTGCAGTTACCTGAACAAATTATTATTTTATTTAGTAAAACAAAGCTTTTGCAAAGTTTTGATTGATGTACTCCTAGTAGCGTATATCAATCAAGATTGAACCCTAATTGTTTCGTTTATAATTCATGAAATCTTTAATTGCAACCCTTATGGTGCTTCAAAGTGATTTTTTTTAAATTGACATACAGGAATGGTACTTTATGAAATGAATCTTTTATAAATAATACATTTTTTTAATTAGATTTCAGAGAAGTCTTTTACTGCAGCCCCTTGATTCATTTGGATATATTTCCACGAAATGTAAACAGTTTCATTGCCAAGGTAACGAATGTCGGCAACGTTTGAATCTATTACAAATCATTTTAAAAGGGACGATTTATTACAATCATCCTCTTTTGCTACAAAAACGACACTTATGTAGTTATAGAAATCAATGCCACGGGTTGGTCTCTTGCATGTCGTTTAAGTGTAAAACTTACCAAATCATCAATTAAAAATTGTTAGCCTTATTAACCTAAGTATAGATCGTAAAGGTTTTATGAATGCCTTCATGATAGCCCTGGCAAAATGCAGTAATTCAAATCAAGCTATTTTTTAAAAAAGTGTTATAAATGTAACGGTGGTCTGGTATTTTCCACTTTAATTTTCCCGGATTATCAAGAGATGCTAGTTCATACTCAATTAAGAACAGCAGCAACAAGATCATTCTAATGAACTCCTTAAGAGAGTCAGATAATACAAAAATCGCAAAAAGGGTGAAATCAAATAGTCACGACTAGAAATGAGCCCCCTTTTGTGAAATTAATAAAAGTGCCATTGTTACTCTCTGTTTAGAAAAAAGCAACATCAACATAGACGTTTTTTAGCTAATCTTAGCTGAATTTTCTGATCACTTTTTCCCACCGTCGATCTATCTCTCCGTTATTTTATTTTTATTTTTTTTTTAAATTTTTTTTTTTTTTTTAACATTTTTTATCCTTTTCTGCAGAACCACTGAACCGATTTCAACCCAATTTACTACAAAGCAGTCTTAGGTAAATGGGATTCAAGTTTGTTAAAACTAAGGGTCACGCCCATTTTCTAGGTGAGGTAATAAAAATCGTTGAAATAGAGTTAACCTTTAAAGATCTTTTTTTCTGAAACTGATCAGGCAGAAAAGATGTAACTTGTAAAGTACCTGCTTTATAAAAATACAGCAGTCAACTTTTCTTTTAAATGATTTCCAGCTTTTAAAATATTTTTTTTAACAAAGCAAGAATAAACAACCTTTGGAGAATTTTATTCATATATTTCAGTATGCAGAAAACTACCGTTTAATTTTAATTCAGATTCTTGTTTATGAAAATCATTTGCATATTTATTGATTCATTTTTTGATTTGCAGGAAATGATTCTATATGAGACGATTATTTTAACACCCCCCCCCCCCCAAAAAAAAAAGCACATTGATTTACTTAAAATTTTAAGTATCAGTGCAATTACCTGAACTAATTATCATTTTATATAGTAAAACATAGCTTTTGCAAAGATTTGATTGATGTACACCTAAAACCGTATATAAATCAATATTGAACCCCAATAGTATCGTATATAATTCATGAAATATCTAATTGCAACCATTATGGTGCTTCATGGTGATTTATTAAAATTGATATACAGGAATGGTATTTAGGTCTTTCCACCTTTCAGGTGAAAGACCTCTTGTTTTCTTTATGTTTTTTATTCTTCTTTTTTTCTATTTAGCTCGGGGTGACTTTTTTATTATTAGAGTTATCCAAACAATTTAAACTTTATGTAATTGCTCATTAAAAGTTATGATACCAATTGACCCTGTGTCAAAGAACTTCCAGAACTTACAGAGTTATTGCCCTTTGAGAAGGAAATGCTTGTTATCGCTACTCCTCTAAAACCATAAGAGATAGAGATTTGGAACTTTTACCAATGTCTTCATTACACTTAGATGGTTCTTCAATCTATTCATACCAAAAGGAATTGAGGCCCCCTTGTAGTAGTTATTGCCCCTGAAAGTATTTAAATTTCCATAAACTCACTTCCAACTTTTTTTATTATTTATCATAGAGACTTCGGACCACTTGGATGGAAACGTCTACCATGGCCGAACAAAATGACATAAAGGTCAAAGGTCAAGGTCATTTGAGAAGCTGTTAATTAATGAGTTTTTATATCTCTTTTGTTTAGGGTGGTAGAGAGAAACTTTTTCATGGATGTAGTAGGACATCTAAAGCCATTTTAAAATATAGCCCCTTGGCTCATACCTTTGAATAATTACAGAGTTATAGCCCCTTTTGTACGAAATGCTTGTTATCACTACTCCTCTGAAACCATTAGAGATAGAAATATGGAACGTTTACCATTGTCTTCAGTACACTTAGAGGGTTCTTCAATCTATTCATACCAAAAGGATCTGAGGCCCCCTTATAGCAGTTACTGCCCCTGAAAGTATTGAAACCTCCATAAAATCATTTCCAACTTTTTTACTATCTATCATAGAGAGTTCGGACCACTTGGAATAGAAGCGTCTTCCTTATCCGATCAAAATGACATAAAGGTCAAAGGTCAATGTTATTCGGAAGTCTGTTAATTAATGAGTTTTCATATCATTTGAAATACAGAATTATAGTAAGGGTTTCAATAGCTTGCTGGATTGCGCAATAAAATATTCAATTGGGTCAGCCAGGTATCACATCAAGTCCTGTGGTTACTCAAGTGGAACTTGTTTTTACAGTCAACCCATTCATTTTGTACAGACAGCTAGCCTCCATAACACTCTCTTCTATTGTTAGGTTGACTGTTTATATGATTGTGTAAAGAATATTCACTTGGCTCAGTTTTATTCATAGTAAGTGGAAAACAATTCAGAAAAGTAATTTAATAAATGTTTACGATATATACAACATGGAATTCTTAAAGAAATGGCTTGAAGAAAAAAAATCTCTTTAAAAATCATTTATCATTTCATGGCTTTGTGGTTTTCCTATTTTATAGTATGACATGTATCATAGGTATAATAATTTTTTGTATACTTTATTGAGCAATCTAGCAATTCATTAAATATATTAAGGTGGAAAGACCTCTAATTGTTCACGAACAATTAGTCTACTAGTTTATGAAATGAATCTTTTATAAATAATACATTTTTAAATTAAATTTAAGAGAAGTCTTTTACTGCAGTCCCTTGATTCATTTGGATATATTTACACGAAATGTAAACAATTTTATTGCCAAGGTAACAAATGTCGGCAATGTTTAAACCTATTACAAATCATCCGATAGTAATCAACAAACTGCAAGGAAAATGTAGTGGATTACTATTTAGCTCAAATTTCGTCCATGAACCAAGAGAGATAACTTTAAATAATATTACAGCACCTCTTTATTGATGTATTTTGCACGAAGCCAAACGGAAACATATCATTCTAATGAACTCCTTCACAGCACAGAAAAAGAAAAAAATCGCAAAAAGGGCTGAATCAAAGAGTCAAGATCAGAAATAACCCCCGTTTTTGTGTAATAAATAAACGTGTCATCTTTACTTTCCGTTTAGAAGAAAACAACACAAATGTCAACAAGTTTAATAGCTCACCTGAGCTAAAAGCTCAAGTGAGCTTTTTTGATTACTTTTTGTCCGCCGTCCATGTGTCTGTCTGTCCTTAATTTTTTACGAGATCGAGAAAACTATTTCTTATCTTTCCGGTTTGAAATAAAAATAGGCTAGAATAATTTTAATGAGTCAGAAAAAGCAAAAATGCGAAAAAGGGTTAAATCAAAGAGTCACGATCAGGAATGAACCCCCTTTTGTGTAATTAATAAACGTGTCATCTTTACTGTCTGTTTAGAAGAAAACAGCATCACCGTAGAAGAGTGATAGCTCACCTGAGCTGAAAGCTCTTGTTAACTTTTCATATTACTTTTCGTCCGCCGTCCGTCTGTTTGTCTGTCCATTATTTTTACGAAATCAAGGATACTATTTATTATCTTTCCGGTTTGAAATAAAAATAGGCTTGAATAAAAAAAAATATTTTCATTATTTTCGGTTTTATGTGTACATAGAGTGTAATGGGGGTAGGGGAGGTGATGCATGCGTGGAGAAATATTTGTGACGATCGGGATTGTGATTGGCAGTATAATGGGTTGTATAATGGATGAACATGTATCAGCAGTGAATTGTTGAGGTTTGGACATTTTAGCGGTTTTGAGTGCTTGTAGAATAGTCGGGTTTTGGATATTCAAAAGATAAATCTTTCATGAGATGACCACTTCATTCTAGTAAAAACACCATTGACCATTTACCTTTATGAGGCAGCACGTGTAAGTACATTTATTAATAAACGTTAAATACTTTCATATTTGACATCTTAGTAGGCAAAGTATACATGTAAATGTAAAAGGTGCATATTCTTTGGAGTACTCTATAACATATAAAACTACACTGATCTGCACTGAAATAGAATATGTTTAATTAAACTTATTAAACTTGATATTCCAGCATTCTTCAACCACCTACAGCACAAAACCTTATAAATCCCACACCACCTCCACCACCCTGCATGACCCTGACTCAACCAAATAAACCCTCACCACCTTCACGCCACATGACTCGACCACATAAACCCTCACCACCTTCACGCCACATGACTCGACAATAACACAGCACCTCCTCTCCTCTATCCAATTAGGTAAGTAAAAGTATATGTTAGACATTTTTATTCATATGAAGCACAGTTATAACAAGATATCTGTGAGCCAATGCTCACTAGTAATACCCCCGCTCTGATGTGAATATGCAAAATAAGCAAAGTCGACATTTAACAGAAAGCTGGCATCCGATTGGTACAGAAATATATCCCACAATATGGCATGCCTAAACAAATAGTGTGTTAAAATTTCAAGCATCTGCAATAAATAGCTGCTGAGAAATCTTTGAGGAAAATTTGTTTGAAAATTTTTGCTAAAAATAAACAAAGTCGTCATTGAACAAGAAGTTGACGTCTGATTGGAACAAAAATATATCCCACGATATAGCATGCCTATAAAAATACTGTGTAAAAATTTCAAGCATCTGCGATAAACAGTTGCTGAGAAATCGTTGACGAAAATTTGTTTGAAAATTTTGGTTAAAAAATAAGCAAAGTCGTCATTTAACAGGAAGTTGACATCCGATTGCTACAAAAATATATCCCACGATATGGCATGCCTTAACAAACACTGTGTTAAAATTTCAAGCATCTGCAATAAATAGTTGCTGAGATAAATGCGACAGAAAATTTTGTTACGGACGGACAGACAGACGGACGGACAGACAGACAGACACACAAGGGTAAAACAGTATACACCCTCTCCTTCGGAGCGGGGGTATAATTATTATTTCTTAATAAACGTACACTGATCGTACGGTGTGTAACTGTACAATAATCCCTGTAAAAAAGGATGTTTTATTTATGTGACATTAATTAAATTACACCGTATTTAATTTGATATTTCGGCACACTTAAGCGGGATGTCTACACCAAATAAGAGTAGAAGATTTTTATTGCATGCATTTGTTACTAATAATAGGCACATTTTTTAACAATAATAGACCTCAAAGTACAATACTTTATTATTAAGAGAATTTTTATCTGCTTCCAGATAACCCCTTATATGTCATCTGTTTTAAAAGTCTAATGAAATTGAAATGTTATAAAGTTTGAAAATGAAAAACAAAATAATCATGAATGAAGTTGGTATGATTTTTATTGGAATCCACATAAATATGAAACTATAAAAAATTCTTTTAAGGCAAACTGCTTGATGAAATCCCACAAAAATCTGTAAATAGAAACAATATTCGTTGGTTAATGAGATGAAAGAAAGAAATTGAATGAAATGGAAAAATTAAAAACAATACTGAAATATTTCAAAAATCATGGTTTGAAAGAGTTGTATTTCTTGATTTTACTTGGTGTCAAATATCTTGGGACCAATTTTATAATTTAGAAAAAAAATCAGGACGAACAATTTTAAAAAGGTAAAAGTATATGGTTAAATGTTGGAATAAGGCTAGTAGTGCTTATGATAATATTTGAATCTACAAATTATATTTTGATGAATGCATTATATTTAACTCTTTAAGGTAACTCCATACTCGTAAAACTCTCTGATGAAAGTTGAAAAACAGAACTGATTTCAGTTTAAAAGACTTAAATTTTATTGGTTATAAGAAAAGATATACATGTTATCACACTTTTTGAGATGTCAGATATACATGAAGTAAAGCCCCATTTAGCATCAGAAAACCGTACCTTTTTTGTTAAAAGTAAAATATTTGTGTGAAGAAACTTGTTTATCTTGTTTAATTTTATTGTCAACTGTGTCAGAAAAGTAAAACCACAAACACATTTTAAAATTTATTGTTGGGATAGGAAAAATTATGGCATTTAGACATACAACTAAGAGAAAAGTCAGAAAAAGAGTTATTTCCCCTTAACATAGATAAAATATATAAAACATTCAATATTTATGATAAGATTAAGCTGCGAAAATATCTTGAACTTATATACAATACACATTATAAACAACCATATGCAAATTTATACATACATTAGATGTCCATAGTGATACACATGTACGTGTGGTAATTAAAAACATGTTTTTTTCAAGATTTTGTCGTTCGCTCATTTGGCTTGCAAATCTGGATTCCACTGCTATGCTAGCCTACCTAGCTATATCTATTTTAATTAAAATACATAAGTTAAGTTTCAAACTTTCAATTCAATGCAAGTCTTATACTGCAAATGTTTTAAATTTGGGGAGTTGGAATCAATAAATACAAGAGATGGTACTACAGAACTTTAGTTTTATATTAAGCAGTTAATCATGCATATAGGGTTCAAGTTAAAATTATCTGCTCATCTTTATCGATAATCCGTCACATATTTATGATCGTCTGTTGCAGATGACATGACAAATATGTTTTGCCATTAGCAGGGAAACAGTATTTTATTTCGATTTCACGTTTTCTCTACATAACAGCTGATAACCAATGTTAGTTGAAAGCTTTAATCACGAAGGGAATTGATATATATTTTCTAAGCGTTTTGGTGATTTCAGTCTTATCTCATCTCCTTCGTTAGAAGAATTTAATTGAACTGTGTATAGCTATTTTGTACCACGATCAATCCGGAACAAAATCGCGTTTCAAACGGATGTCAGACATATTGTGACGATGAAGCCTTCCACCTTAAACTACCTCCAGCCCAAGAACCCACACCAACACCACCAATCCACCTGATTCTGACCCCCTTTACCTCCTCTCCTCAGAGCTCCACCGATGATGATAACGACCATACAAGCACAGTTATGACCACTGTAATCAGTAAGTATTCAAATCTGCAATAATTTTTACAATGTTTTCTTTATAAAATTAATGTAAATATAGTGAATGATAAAAGTAAAATTTAATTGTTATTCAATCATCCACGTTTTACTCCACATGGTGAAAAAACATTTATTCTATACAGTATTGCGTGATTACATCCTAACTATAGAGGTATTAATATACATGTATTACTGACTGCACAAACTAGTGCATATTATTTTCAGACTGCAATGAATGATTTTAACACTGTAGTAAACTGAGCATCTTAATAAACTTAATAAATGTACAGTTAGCGGCCTACAATATGCATATACAATGTACTACAGTTAGCAAATCTCTTTTTAATACTTTTTTTTTCAAATGGATTATTAACCTTCTCTATTTTGACCATTTTTACGTAACTTCCAAATTCTTCTGCTTTTTATTTAAAACACTTTTACGCGACCACAAAGTTAACCTTAACAGTGCTGCGTCTATGTCACTGAAAAATTTTTGGAACACATTTTAGTATATTTGCAATAAATTATCAGCATATACTGCTGCATATACTAACAAGAAATGTTTGTGAAACATTTATGCCACCCTCCCTTGGAAACATCCACAAAGAAAATGGACGTAAACTGCAAATAAGTGGTATTTTTCTAAGTTCAAGGACCATAACTTTGTCGAAAATTCCCTTATCATACCCAAAATAAAACTTGACCTAGATATTATTGAGATAAATCTGTATATCAAATTTCATATCCAAATATGCACCCTCTGCGAAGAAAATGAGCAGAAACTGCAAATAACTGGAATGTTCTACGTCCAAGGGCCATGACTCTGTCGAAAATTGCTTGATCATACCCAATATCGAACTTGACCTAGATATTATCATGATAAACCTGTATACCAAAATTCATTTCAATATGTTCATCCTCTGCGAAGAAAATGAGCGGAAACTGTTGGTGGACCGACTGACCGACAGACCTACCGACAGACAGCAGCAAAGCAATATGCCCTCCCTTCTTAGAAGGGGGGCATAGTAAGTACTGCAAATATACTACAAACAATGAACACCTGGAGACCGTTTTACTAACAATTCGTGAATCGTAATTGTAAGAATACATTTACGATTTCTGGACATCCATGTATACGAGCGTTTCACTCAGCTTATCGTTAACGTAACACTTACGATTTGCGAGTTAGGTTCAACTCAATGGAACTCTTTAGAAAACAGAGGTAAATTCAGTTTGCATAGCAGAAAACTTGTATACATCGGATACAGGATGGAGAGAAAAGCAAACTGGACAGAGTGCCAGGTACGGCTTGGAGCTTAGTCGGTTATTAGAGGGATGTTTGGTCCAACTTTCTATACAAAACACAACGCATGGATGAATTTTACACAGTCCAAACAAAACACAACTCATGGATGGATGTTACAGAGAGGTATGAAACAGGGGTATCTCCTATGGTTTTTATTGTCTTTCAGCAAAAATCTTGAGTTGTTAATTTTTTAACAGTACAACTACAATTTTTTTTAAAGTATGTCACAAGGCAGTTATCTATTCAAAAAAGGTTTAATATTTTGTTTACAGCGATAGAAAAACCAATCGGTAGTCGGGGTACCTGGCGCAAGCATAAAGTTGGAGAATAAGAAAACTATCTAAGCGTCCGAAAACTTACACTTTATAATAAAAGAAATCAAATTATATATGTTAATTTTGCTATTTATTGTGACTTATTTTTTTTTATCAAGTTTCACTAGTGTTCGAGTTGAAATACGCATATGATACAGATATATTTATCAAGCAATAGAAATTTGACAACGACGATATATAAAAAAATGACGTCAAGGCAGCGTAGCGAATATACATCAAATTGATGGAAATTTTGGAAAAAGATATTTTAAGACTACCCAATTGCTTTAACAAAAAATATGCAATGGCAAGGGACAAGGAACTTCAGTTTATTGTCTTTTTCACTAATTGTTTAGCTATAACTCAGACAAAGTGACTAAATATCAAGTACTTTTACACACTAACTGATGTCAACAGTTCTAAAATATGTACGCAGAATCACTGTAGGAGACATTTCACAGTAATTTGACTTTCGGTTAGAAATGACCCGATTTTTTCTCTCTCAAAATAATCAATGGAGAGAATATGCGAATGTTGACATCTTGACATTTTAACAAAAGATGAGAAATGAGGAATTGATTCTACTGTCCCTTTGTTTGTTAAGTGTTTAAAACATAGGATCAATGAGAAGCGTTAAAATGACGTTGCAGTAAGTTTGTGATTGCACCAGGTCACTGGGCGATGGCAAATTGGTAAGTTTACCAGGAATGATCTAATCATGTCATGGACAAGAAACTTTTTACATTGATAAACTTTATCCTGGTGTACGTTTTGGTGAAATTTCAAGAGTTTATCTTTTCCCCCAAGGAAATAAGAGTAAATGTCTCTATAATTTCCGAACAACCCTCGTACTCACGATATTTTACCACAAACGGTTCGCAGTAGCTAATATAATTTTTTTAATTTATACGCTTCTCTATTTTAATCTTCGTTGTCTTTTTATTCATCAAGCATATTATTTTAAACTATTTCCGACATAAGCCGTATATCAGCGCATTGTAACATGTGAACAGTCGTCTGTCAAAATGTTTTCCATGATCGGATTCTCGTTGGTACAATTATGGTGTGCTGAAGAAAACAAGACTTCTCAGAAAAGTCAGACCAGTGTTCAAGGAATTCACGGCTTCTCGTTAATCGCTGGACAGGTAAAAAGACCAAAGATGAGCATACTTATATGAGAAATCTGTTATTCGACATATTGAGGCCGACAATGCTCAAATTCAAATCAAGCTGGCTCGAAAATGTGCAATTAATGTAACAGTAGTCTTTAGTTATTTTGCATTTTAATTTTCCCGGATTATCACGAGATACTAGATCATAATGAATAAAGATCAGAAACAATTAAGTACGCAAATAAAATGCCTGATCTATTTTATGATATATTTAATGAATCAAAACAAATAACAAAAAATTAGTAAACAACATAATGCAAGGGAAAAGAAGTAGATTACTATTTAGCTAAAATTTCACCGGTCGTCAATGACAACCCCGCACTTCGTCCATGGACCAAGAGAGATAACTTTAAATAATATTACAGCTCCACTACATTGATGTATTTAAAACCAAGAGTTCCAATATAACATAATTTTCAAAACAAAGTTTTTAATCGCATGGTGCACGACGACAGACGGAAACACATCATTCTTATGAACTCCCTAACAGAGTCATCGAAAGCAAAAAGCATTAAATCGAAGAGTCAGGATCAGAAATGAAACCCCCTTTTTAGCTCACCTGAGCTGAAAGCTCAAGTGAGGTAGTCTGATCACATTTTGTCCGTCGTCCGTCTGTCTATCCGTCTGTAAACTTTTAACATATTGAGCTTCTTCTCTAAAACTGCTTGGCCAATTTCAACCAAATTTGGCACAAAGCATCCTTATGGGAGGGCGAATATAAATTGCAGAAATAAAAGACTGATCTTCATTCAAAGCAGAGAAAACCCCGAAACTGTACAAAAAGGGGGTGCATTTAAAAAAAAAAATCTCAAGAACTACTGAGTGAAATTCGTTGTAATTTAGCATAAATAATCCTTATGGAAAGGAAAATATAAATTGAAAATAATATGGGCTAATTATGTTTCAAATCTGAGTTTTGGGAAAATAATAACTTAGGAAAGGCGTGTTTCAATCAGTTTATGGCTTCGGGTTCGGCATCTATAAGTCTTGGTAAAATAGGTAGGTAAAACCGGGCCGGGGCAAAACAAAAGATAGGCAGTTACTAATCTGCCAAAAGTTTTCAAGATATTTTACGGACCAGTATATTTGTATGTGCTGTAAATATTGCTGCAAAACAATGCGTATATTGGAATTGACGATTGCCGATCTACCCCGGCTTTTATTTTGCCCCGGCCCGTATTGGCATACCCGTTTTACCAAGACTTGATTCCATCCTTCTAAAACGGGGTTCTTTATTAAGCAGCCATGACATACATGTAATGATAAACGGATCGATCAGACAATGGTGAATTTGTTCGTTGTGCAACAGTTCGCGGACGAAGGGAATCTTTGAAACATGCAAAATACATTGGTGCCGATTTTCTGAAGTAAAATGCCGTATATCAGCGCACGGTAACATGTAAACAGTCGTCTGTCAAAATGTTTTCCATGATCGAATTCTCGGTGGTACAATCAAGATGCGCTGAAGAAAACAAAATCTCTCAAAAAAGTCAGACCAGTATACAAGGAATTCACGCTCATCGTTGGACATGTAAAAGGACTGAAGATGAGCATAATTATTGTGAGAATTCTGTTATTCAACATATCGAGGCCGACAATGCTCAAATTAATCATGATGACCTGGTCTAAGTTCCAGAACCGACAGGCAGGGACGTTTCTGTCTCTTTTAGACTTTGATTTGTGCATAACTGTTATTGCCTGTTGTTGTTTGGTGTTATTAAAAGTTGATTTGTTTATATATAGAATTTGTGAGATTAATCATTGCATATGAATCGGCTACATTTAAACAACATTTTTTAAAGATATGACTCGTCTTTTGTAAGATTATAATAGTGAGCCTTTTATTTCAGCTGCACATCACAATATTTTGCAGATTCAAAGTAAGATGTATACATTTCACAGAAGAATGTAATTATGTATGGTTATTTATGTTTATAGATTAATAACTTTGAGCCTTTTAGCATTATTTTATAGCATTTTTGGTTCACGTTTCAGAATCAGCATTATTCTTCTTCTACTGTACGCGTTACCAAGGACGTGTGGACCTCCAGTGGTGGTGGTTGTACATGTACTAGAAAGGTGGAGATTGCAGACCACCTCTGAAATCCTCAACAATGACATAAATTTTGTTTACCAAACTGTAAGAAATATACATAAATGTCAAATGAAAAGAATATTGCAATATTGGTATAAAAAATTGAGGACAGACTAGGTCTTCAATAGCCGTCATATTGTTACGTACATGTAATACAAAATTAATACCTGTCCAAGATACAATGTTAGATGTATAAATATTTAGTAAAAGAGACAAATGCTTTTCATATACATAAGAGTTTGTTTTTTTATGATTTCTTTCTTAAATTCAATGTCTTTCAAGAAATATACGTTAAAGTTAATTGATATACCAATTATTCTTCATATCTCCCAAATCATTATGCAATGAACGTATTTTGTTTCTATTGCACTTTACATGATTATAGTTTTAAAGAAACCTTTAAAACTTGGAACAACACAAAAAACGCGTTTATTCATGGTGGGTCTTAGTGATTAATTTTAATTATGAAGGTCAAAGATCCGCCAGAACTCCGCAAAGCAGGTACATAATTATAATGTATCTCTATGTTCATTCTACAAAGGAGTCGCCTTCTTACAGTCTGCAGATAACTGTCACAGAAGGAGCCGGAAAATGAAATTTTCTCATTCAATCAGTTAGTCTATAAACTCTTCTCCACATACATGTACATTTTACATCTAAATGTACAGATATAGAGACTTATGTATTAAGAGGAGTCGGTGATTGTGGTCCTTTTTAAAATGTACTGATCTCCTTTAGAAGGAAAGCTTTAAAAAGAGTATAGGAAGATATCCAACTTTAATCAATTTGGATGTAATATATGGATGGTACTTAAGGGGGCATGATCACGATTTTGGTCAAATTTTATTTTTCTTTTTTTATTATTTACAATGCTTTATGAATGCATTTCAAATGATCAAATGAAATTTGGGTCCCCGAGTTTAAAGGTCATATGAAACGATTTTTAACACTTTGATTTTCTTTCATGAATATAAAGCTTGGTATAAACAAATGTTAAAATACATGATGTAAGATTTTTTTGCCTTTGCATTACTGAGAAATAACCGTGAAAACTGAACACCTGAAAAAATTCTTGCCCGCTTATCGTTCTTGATTTTGTGGATTTATGACGTCACAAAGACCCACCGATGTAAACAATGCATTAAAACTAGTGTAATTTTACAGTAGTTTATTGATTAAATTTTAGTAATTTTTGCATATATGAACGTGTCTTTCTTTTCAAATGAGATCATTTGATTTCGTAGTAGCCTACAGATGACTTAGTTTTAATTAGTCGTTAATGAATAAATCTAATATCAGCTTCTCACAAAAGTAAAATCATGATGTAGATTCCGTACTGGAGTGGAAATTTAACGAAAGAAATGCTCCAACATTTACAGCTGATTAATGAATTATCCTTATCCTTTTGAAATAGAAACATCCTTTTCTTCTTCGGTACGTATAATGATTGAGCTGCCTTTAAAGGGAATTAAAGCATTTAAATTGATTTGATTTATTTTGTCACATAAGAAAGTATATAAGGCAGGCCAATGAAAATGTTTGAGACATTGTGTGCATATTTTGTATTTAAGAGCTGCTATAAAATGCCGCAAAATTATTCTTAAATTTTATTTCGAAATAATATAAATTTCTGACTTATTGATATATACATGTAGCAATATCTTTAGAAAATACTTTGTGTACACGTGTATTAACGTTTTATTAAATTAGATCGCGGAAATATGGCATTTAAGGATTTAGAAATGTATCGGTAAAATAAATCGGTTGTTTGATAAAAATAGTTGTGAACGAATGTGAAGATAATCAATAGATTTTATTAAGAACAAGCATCAATAATGATAAAAAAAACGAAAGAAAACATTGCGGAAGAAAGTGAGATAAAAGGGATCTGTGAGTAAACACCGCACATACACGTTTTAAAATCAAAACACCGCACATTCAAGTACACGTTTCAAAAACAAAACATTTGAAGAAATTTCTCTTAGACTAAAAGTAATTAAATGGTAACATATTTGTGAATTTGAAAGTGAAACAAACAATATAATCGTGAAGCGAATGAGGCACTATGAGGCCTACAAGTTGTTTAGAAAAAAAATCTTAATGAATTGCATGGACGTGCAAATGGGAAAAAACGATCAGACTTATTTTTGAATTCGTCAATTTCATCAAAAAGATCAAAATAAGACTTATAAATATGCTTATATTAAAATTATATTATACTTGCATGTGGATCTATGAAGAAAATCAATTATTCTCCCTGCAGTCTCGAAACTGAATATCATTATGTACACGCTATTACATGTAAATAAAAACGCACACGATTTCATTTCTTGAGAGAAAAAATACTGACGTGGTCGATTATTGTATAATTATACAAGTTTTTATATAAAATAGTATTTTTTTCTTCTTTTAAAATGCTGCAAAATGACATGGATATTTGTATTCACAACATAGCTTTATAAGGCGATTGGGTCTTACTGACGTCATAAGCAAGGGAGGTAAGCCGCGTAAGTCAATGTTCCTTTTCCCGATTAAGTAATTTTGATCGACTGTGGCGCTCACATTTTGCATAAAATATCCAAAAAACAATGTTAGTCTTATTAAATAGGCACTTATGAACTCATTCCCGTATATAACTCAATATGGTCAGGATATCGTTTCATATGACCTTTAAAGCAAGATACAGCCCTCACAATTGTTTGTCTTGTAAACAAGGCTCGTGTCCTGTTTTTGTTTACATATGTTCAATATACCAGTAAAAAATCTTTTTCTAGATGATTTGTCTATATTCTTATTCTTTTTAAGCATTAATAAACAGTTCATAACGATTTACACATTCATTTTAGGTGTAAAACTGGAGTTTTCAGTTCAACATTCAAAATGTAAACACAAGTTTTGTTTACATAGCGAGGAATTGTAAGCTCTGTAACTCGCTTATAACTCAACAAATAACACTCAAATTGTGGCTGCCTATTAAAAATGCCTTAAGGAAGCATTCTAAAAATTAAAAACGAAAAAAAATATTTTTTGAGCAAAATCCTGATCATGCTCCTTTAATATTAATTTATAGCTTAACAATTTTTATCTAAAACTTTAGGTATATATGATGGTTAATGTGACCTCTTTAAGGTTTTTCAGAAGTATTGTATTTTTTAAACATTTTTTTTCAGACACTTTGAAGTAGATCTCTACGTTGGCCTTTCCCCAGAAGAGGTGATACTTGTAGGGAACATTCACAATAGGAGCTGCTCAATAAAAAATTTGAATTTCCAGATAAGTTGAGTGATTTACTACAGGTCAGTAAAACACTTAAAATTCTAAAACCCCAAAGTTGCTCACTGATTGTATTAATTTTTATATGAATATTAAGGACCAAGTACGCCAGGCAAGGACAGTCTTCCTGTGAGATGAGGTCGCTGACATAGCGATTCTTTCTCACATACAGCTAAAGGTTTAACCAAACATTTTATTTTCACTGTACAATTGTGTGTGTGTTGGGAGTAGAAAACAAGAAATAAATGACCCCATTTTCCGTTGCTTGAATTGACAGTAGATGAATGCTATACTTTTGTTATAGTTTTTTTTTTGTTATGAATCATTAGCACAATCATGTATAATTTTCAATTAGCTTCCGACGCCTACAATATATATATAATGTAGGAGAGAGAGAGAGAGAATGAGAGAGAGAATTCCATTTTTTGATTTGCTTCCCATGTCCAAATAAAATATCGTTAGTTGAAATATAATAGAGGTATTTTAATCATGCATACACTTTTGCTATATATAAATACATAGTTACACATCAGCGACATACTATAAAAATATTGCCCGTGAAAGCATAACATACTTACATGCATTACAAAAAAAGCTTCATTTGTCCAACAATGATGATTTAAAAAAGCATTTGCGGAGAAACTGTCGAGCAGATTTACATTCATATTATAAAAACGTGATAAAAACATCCCATTAATGAAAGTTATGCTTTTCCAATATCATTATCTACGAGGATTATACGTGTGGTATTTTATTGATATCTGATCTCTGAATACAAAATGAGGTTCGAAAAATGACGTAACAACTGCTTGAAAACTCTCCATTTGCACCCTAAAAAGGGCACCTCTTAGATGGCGCTGAAACACAGCAGCGGATTATTGATCTTCAAATTTCAAAGTCTGATTTCTCTACTTTCTACTTGCCAGTTTTATTTCCTCTCGTATTATTTGATTGTGTGGGTAAAAGAGAACTTTTTACAACAAATTAAAAGTACGTTTGGTTAACAAAATAGACTGCATGCCATATATCACTTAAAAGGCGCAAGGTTGGCTTTTGATTTTAAATGTTCGGGAAAACATGTACCTGTGACGTCTTATTTTACAACGTGACGTCAATGAGTGGTAGTCTACAAGAGGAAGGTGCTGAATGACCTAGCAGGTTTACATCATAGCGATTGTCTGGCCAATCCGCGATTTAAAAAATGTTGTTTCGATTGTGAAAACGTGTATTCCTGTTTGGTTTGGTTGTGCTGACTACGCTTCATCATGTATTTTCGTTAGCAGAGGGAGGAGGGCATTTCTTCTTCATGAAGCCGTGGATTGTTTACCGGCGATTTTAGACCCCGAAAGGAAAATGTTGCGATGGCAGTGGAATCGTTGCTTTAATTTAATGACAATTTTTCGAGGGATGACGGATTATCACCGTCTGACTGCAGACAAATACGGAATGAAGCGAGAAAATGCGAACACATGCGCAGATGGGTTAGTCGATGTCGGGCATCAGAAACTGACTATAGTCTGTCCCAAGTTATTGCTTCCATCGCTTTTTGATGATTTTTATCAAAATTACACATACCTGTGAAAGAAATACAGTTGGAATCGTTAAAAGGGAATATATCCAAGATATCTTCATTGAACAATTATCCCTTTCCACTCAGAAAAAAATCACAGGAACGAAATCAGATTCCTTACGGAGATTTATAACGGGGAATGTTTACATCTTTTCTCCATTCGGAATACACTCGGAATACATCGCGCAATTTTTTAACGTTATCATCCGGGCTTATTAATGGCTGTTGCAATGCAAAATCTCCGTAGACTTTCAATTTCGGGATGTGTATTGAAACCAGAAGCGGTAGAGGGGGCGTTTCAAAACAAATAATCTGGACATTTTTCATATAAGTGGATGAACGTAGTTTGAGTACAAAGGTATTTACTTTTATTGAAATATCAAGCAAAAAGTGGTGGAAGCAAAAACTCGGGACAAAGTATAACCCCTTCGGATACAATAACATAACACCAGAAACACTGCATAAATAGCAAATTACCTAATAAATAACTTCTTTGACTGATAAAGAACAATAAAAGTATGAAATTAAAACTTGAATTAATAAAAAAATAATAATCATCTTTTAGGCCTAATTCAATTATATATATAAAGTTTATTTTGTATACACATTCTCCCAGTGACCGAGTTAGACAGCATCTACTACAGTGGAAACATATATTTACAGCAAAACTAAGTTAAGGATCAGGTACTACGCCTGATTTCAGATTATACTAAAAAAAACCTGACATAATTATGTTTACGAGGAAGCCCTCTACTGAAATTTTAATTGTCATGTCCCCTTGAGTATGGGTTTTGACTCTAGGGCATAAAATGATTTAAAAAATTATCTTCTTTTCTCCCAAACACCTGAAAGAAAAATTCATGATTTTGTAGACCAGATCTTTAAGTTTTTCGCCAAAATTATAGGTTTCACAGTTCTTTTTGAAAGATTTCGGGCAGGGAGGTGGTTGTCATTACAAATTTATAATTTTTCAACTCCAGAGTAAAACCTAATAACTTAAATGCAAAAATGAGACTCATCGACAAGTTTGTGTATGGGTTATATGCTACTTAGGTGACCGTTAAGGCCAATTGGCCTCTTGTTTATTAAATGCTATATATGACTATTGGAAGTAACAAGTAAAAATAAACAGTAAAGGTAATTTAAATTCATTCGATAAGTATTTGATTGCCAATAACCTAATACGAGTATTGTAAAACTAGGCGAAACATCAAGTTAGAGGAGGGGTTGGTAGAATAGCCTATGGAGGTGGCAGCCACACCAGCCTACTGGGCGGTCCGGGTCTCTGCCGGGGTGGCTGTGCTGCCCTTTCCCTGGGTACCTGTGACAGAGGGTGGGTCGGGGGAGGGGGGGTGGCATGGGCAGTACTATAGCTATTGGTCGATTCTTTAAAAAAAATATACATATCAAAAATACATTGCTTTAATATTTACAGTTTTAAATGATATTGTGTTCGTAATCATAAAAATCTATATTCTGACAAAGTGTATGGAAATCATGGTGCGAGCTTTTTACAGAAATTCGGCTCCCGCGTGCAGGATCATGTTACGAAAAAAATCGATGATGAAATTAGAATGGTAAATCGGGTTGAAAAATATGTGGGTATTTTAATGACAAAACACACAAAGGTATGCTCTTCTTTATATGTCAACTTTCTTATGTTCATTCCTTTTCCCTCTTTTTTGATGCAATGCATCAACTAAAAAAAAATGTGACTTCGTGCTCCGTTAATTAAATAGCGGGGTATGACACTTTGACAGGTAACTGTCGTCTGCAATTCGATCTCTTTACGGTAAAATAAGTGGATCGTGACCTGGTCAGAGTTTCATGGCTCACAATGCCATCTAACACATTTCACAATAACAAGAAATTTCTTTCCATGAACCCCCCCCCCCCCCTCCATACAAAACAAAATAATAAGTGTCCGAATGACAATCCACATGTCATCTACCTATCATATTTTTTCGAAGGAAAATAAAGTTTAATAAAGCTCAATAAAGTTTAATAATTGAAGAATGATTACGTAAAATCCGAAATTTTTCCTAAATATATACCGCACTCTTGAATTATCTCCTACTTATAAAATAGCAAAGGTTTTTTTTTTATTTAATTTATTTTTACTAAATTTTAAGATTTCCTTTATTTTAGATGTTATACGTTTCTTTTTTTGGCAGTTACAAACTCGTAGTCCCCCCTTTTAAAAAAAATTACATAAAAATATGATATATTTAAATGAATACTGTCAAAACATACCTTGACATATCATCCGTCTATAGATGGTGTTGAGTTTTTCAGGTATGGAAATGGCTTCCAAAAAACTATCTAATCTAGATGTCATTTTTTGAGAGTTTGGCAAATATAGACTTGGTTAAAGTTGAAAAGACAAAACATTGGATGAGCAATCTAAGAATCTGCTGGGGATTTATTAACTTGTCATTTGAATAACTGATTTGGATATCAACAGGACCGTTGATTAGGTTTTGGCTTAAGATCGATCATCCCCGAGCAAGAAGAAAGAAGCTTTGGTGACCGGAGACAACAAACGGGCAGGCAAAATATGTTGTTGGCAATGCAGTACTTCGATTAAATGTGCAACACAAGATCCAAACTAAGCAAAATTCTATCAGGAAACAGAATTAGCCATTAGTCACCAGGTAAAACTATCGGAAAAAGAGGCAATTCAAAATTTTTACTAGAATTCATCGAACAGAATCCTATTCTTTTCCAATCCCATCTGGAGAGAATTGCTGAATTTATTCTGTGTGGGGAAAATGTGTGGTAGTCAAACTATGAGTACGGGATACAATTTCATGACTGCCATGATGAAGTCAAAATGAGAGATGCTGGTCCTCCACTTGACCATTTCAGTTCTTCAAACCTAACAAAGAAAAGAATGATGATAAATTCAGACTGAAAAATGTGTTTGGATCAATTCATCAAAGGAGAATTAAATCTACCCCTAAAGAGGTTGAACGTTTATGAAAAGGGAGGCAAGATGAAGTACATCTACCCCCCCCCCCCCCCCCCAAGGAAATACCCAACTTAAAATCAAAAGAACCTTATAAACATGTTACCGTACACAAAGAAAGATGTGATCTTTGTGCTCAAGCTTTTTTAAAATCTCAAATATCTCTTAAAGCATAACTAAGATCAATTTCAACTTACAAATCCAGAAAAAGTAGCAACGAAGATAATGTCAATGGTCCTCCGCAAAATATGCTTCACCAGCAGGTAATCTACAAATAAAACTTACAAATAATCAAATGCATCAACAAGACATGGTTTAGATTCATACAGCATATGCCCCAATGCAGGTATATTGCAAATGTTAAAACATGATCACAAGTTTTTTTTAAAGACAATTCAAAGTTTAAAGATATTGTGAATTCGTTATCTTTCTTACCCTACAAGAGTATTCATACTTTTGACTTTGGACCTCTTGACTTCAAATATCAACAGATCATAATTCATTATATAGGATGAGTTAACCATGCATCGGACACATACCTTGGATCGGACAACTTTGGTTATAAATATGCAAATAAATGTGCATGCGCTCATTTGTTGTCTCGTATATCTAACAAGAGATGTTTGTGAAACACTTATGCCCCCTCCCTTGGAAACAACCACAAAGAAAATGAACGTAAACTTAAATAACTGGAATTTTTCTAAATCCAAGGGCCTTAACTCTGTCGAAAATTGCTCGATCATACCAAATATCGAACTTGACCTAGATATTATCATGATAAACCTGTATACCGAATTGCATTTCAATATGTTCATCCTCTGCAAAGAAAATGAACGGAAACTGCACAAAACTAGAATTTTTCTACGTCCAAGGACCATAACTATGTCGAAAATCATCCTCTGCAAAGAAAATGAACGGAAACTGTTGGTGGACCGACAGACGGACCGACTGACAGACAGCAGCAAAGCAATATGCCCTCCCTTCTTCGAAGGGGGGCATAATTAACTTTATCAATATCAAGAATTTGAAAGTCACATGTCAAAGAAATAGCAATATAGGCATAGTAAAATGACGTCAACTACGCAGTCATTGTAAATCTAGTTACGAAGATTTTACACTGAAGTATTTTTTGAATGTTTTGCATTTGTGAATTAGTGAAAATGCAGTCTCTGCATAAAATAATTCAAAATGAAGTAAGTTTTGAAACAAAATTTGATTAAAATAAGTTAAAGAAATTTAAACAATTAATGTTAAGGTCATTTTTGGTCCATATGCTTATTTCACCATGGATCGGACATAAATTAACCATGCATCGGACAATTTTCAGTGCAGGATTTCTGCTAATGATAAGGAGATAATGTGCCCATTCCATGTGATAAACTTTAATCATAAATAAATGTGAGGTAAAATAAAAATTAGAAAAATCACTGATACAAACATTTTCCTCAGACCACTTAACATACAAGTTTTATGAACACAGCCTTTTTAGTCCAAAGTTCCTGTAGGAGCTGGCACGATAAAGAGCCCCACATGAAAAAGATTTCTTTTAACAGAAGCACTAGTCTTAATTCCTATATGTAGATTTGAGGACTTACATTAAAAGAAATCTGAATAGCAATTGAATACATTTATTTTTCCGTACCTTTTAATTTTTGCATTAAAACCAGAACATTCTGTCATTTTTAATCTCTACTGTATAGAGCTGTCCGATGCTTTGTAAATATTGTCCAATTCATGCAGAAATAGTTCAACACTTCATTAATTTGCATTATTTTTCTTCATTTTTAACAATTTCACAATTTTTTTTCCAATAATTAAGCAAGGAGAAAACCTGTAACTTTTAAAACAAGTTTTATTTATATTTGGACGATAATTGATGCGTGAACAAAGGGGAAAATCCAAAGGTGTCCGATGCATGGTGAAATCCCCCTATAACATGTTTTATTGGCTGATATAAAAAAAAAATCCTCATTTCAGAATTCTTTTTTAACATGTTAAATGTAAGTAAAAATCAATGCCAACAATTTTGATATTCAAATATATTAAATACAAATAAAAGGAAGAAACCTTGCTGTATTTTTTAAGAACTGTTCCAATGTTTCAGTGTACCAAGGAGTGCAGGTGGAGTTTGTTCCTTTTGCACCCACTGATGAGGATATCATTTATCCAGATCTTGGAATCATTCAGGTATTGACTACAGTTAAGATTTTAGTGACCATTTTAAAGATCCATGTAATTAAAATGCCTTTATATATTACATTGATGTATAATGATGAATACACAGAACTGAACATGCTTACAGCTCGGGAAAGTAGACAAGCAATGTGAAGCCATTCCTGATAAACGGTTATTACTGGTGAGTGGTGAGACATTTTAAGCTAACCTAAGCTAATTTTAACTTCATGAAACAAACCGAACCAAAACATCTTTCTGGCAACCCTTAAAAAAGTAATTTCAATAACGCTTGCAATATTCATTACCACATGAGACTCTGGATTCATCAGGAAACTTGAAACAAGCGGTGAAGACAATGGACACAAGTACAGGCAATGGTCCAAACAACCATATTCATTCACCACAGGTCAGTCAACTTGTTTTATGAAAAACAAAGTTTAAATATCATCATAAATTCATCATCATAAATTCATCATCATAAATTCATCATCTGGCATAATCGCCAATCCTTAGATCAAGACGAATCAATTACGAAATATGGAAATAAATGTAAACCAAACAACATTGCTTCTACAGTCGCGTTTGGTAATGTGACTAAAAAGGGAACTGTGACTTGACCCTTAAAAAGAGAAATCTATATATTTAAAGCGTATTATTTTTAAAAAAATATATATTTTTTTAAAGCTGCTTGGTCCGATTTTTTTTCGTTATTACAGTAGTATTCTTTTTTTTCTTAACAAATCATTTATCTTAAAAAGTTATGGACTTTCTCCTATTTACACCAGCAGAATCAGTCTCCCTTCAAAGTTAAAAATATTCAAAGTAAATAAAATTATTTCTTTTTGGGCAAACGAAAAAACAAACCAAAATGCATCACGGGAATGTTTAGAAAAGGAAACCGTCTGGTTTCGTCCCCCGAATAATTGGGGTTATTCAACCCGCATGCTATGCATCGATTGTAAAGAAAGCAAACTTCAGAAATACAGTATTAGCGAACAAAACGAACACATGTTTATTTGTAATTTGCCTGATCATTTCGACCTTTATTTACAGCGATGTCAAAGTCGTAATACAACCATACCCGTCTCGTCGTCAGGGGTGAATTTTAACATGAGGCGAATTAACGGGGTACCCTTTTATGTCGCTTGTTTTGTTAGCAAATTGTGTACGTATTTTTCTTTATTGAAATTTGGCTTAATTGACTGGGAAAACTACTGCAATGTCTATTATTATACATATTTTTAGCATAAGCATCGTTTAAAAGCGTGCATAAAATTTGATATAAAATCGGACCAAGCAGCTTTAAAAGTATGTAAAAAAAAAAGGTATTGTAAATTTTTAAATGAATGATTGATTTAAAAAAACAATATTATCTTAAAACTATATGATTTTTAAAAAATTGAATGTAGTAATAGAGGTATATTTTCTTTAGATGTGGTTGGCCCTGAAAAGGGCCGTTGGGTTACAAACAGACAAGCTTTTTACAGATAATGGCAACTGGGGCAGCGGTCCTCCCCGGGATCCCCCCTTATGAGCTCCAGGACACATCTGCAACAGACTGTCCTCTGCTCACAGTTGCGGCATGCAGTTGTGGAGTGTTTCTGCTGCTGGTGGCACCACTTACACTTGGCCAGGGTGATGCCTTCTACGCGGTAGGCCCATTCAGTGGTGTGCAACACTGATGAAATGGGAACGCTCCCTGAGAACCGGGGGTGAAGAGGCCCGAGATCTCCTCGCCCTGGGGAATGGAACGGGTTAGCCTTCCTCTCCTTCAGGAGTCGACCTCAACTGGACTTGTCCCCTGGTGAGGCCGATAGCTGCGCTTGTCTCTGTTGCTTTGCCCTATGGTAACAATATCTAAAAGGTATAACATTGTTTTTATTCTATCAGTCTTGTGACCATGCAATTGACATGGCACAGAAGCAAATAGATGGCTTGGAAGGTATAGCCTCGACCCAGCTGAATTACAGTCATCAGACTACCGTCAGAGATTCTGTGAATAACCAGTCCATTCTATCAGAAACTCAGGATGTGATTGGACTTCTAATGGGAATGTACGACGATGAAACACCAGCTGGTAAAGAAGGTATCTCTCTACTCATGGTCACTCTGGACGGAATCCTCAACAATCTGATATCCATCACCAACAAATTGAGTGAAACCAGACAAAATATTACCAATGATCTACAGACTCTAAGCAAAGAAGTAAGTGAAATCTTAATTGAGGAATTAAACGAGGGTTGTCCAAAAAGTTCGTAGACAATCGCGTTTTTGTCATTTTAAAGGGGGTTATATATACATATTGTATATCTAACTCTTTGTCATAAGATTTCAAATCAAACTAAAGTGGTTTTGAATGTTTTTCATAGAAATAAACTAAAATTTTAATGTAACAAAGGGTCGCGGAAAGTACGCACGGCCCAGCGTAAAAATTGTTTGAACATTGTAATTGAGTTTTTATAAAACATTTTAAAACTTCATTATTTTCTTTTGTGATGTAGACCGTATGCTGTACGTCATTTTCATACGTCATTTGAAACTATTTTCAAACTAGCAGAGGAGTTTTAATAGATATTACGGCAAGAACATGTCTTTAAAAACGCATGAAAATGCGACGTCAGCTGACCGAACGGAACAGCGCGCAATCATAAAATTGTTTCGACTGAAGTAAATCACCAATAGAAACAAAACAAACGATGGTGAAAACAGGACAATCATCTAAATAGTTTGAGTTAAATTATCCACAAGTGGTAAAAGCGATATTTTGATAGAGTATGCGGTTGTACCCTCTGACCAAACGGTGAATGCGGCATATTACTCTCAGGTAAACCCAGGACTACGACGTAATAGAAACGTCGTTATAATTCAACGTCACACTGGGCCGTGCAGCCTGTATAGGCAATGTATATATAATTATAACTCCAATACAAAAATGTACATATCTCTGATTTTTATACACATACATTATTATACCCTCTATTAAAATATTATTATAATACATTCCTGTTAATAGCGCCATTATTTTGAATAAAATTACATGTGTCCACGAACTTTTTGGACAACCCTCGTATGTAATAATTCATTCAATGCAATGTATTAAATACAAGTTCAGTTGTGTAGCGGCCAAAGATATACATGAAATACATAAATACAAGCAATGTTTTCATTTAATCATGATAGTTTTCAACAATGTCTTTGATATGGTTTGGAATGTTTTCAGAGTCTGTCAGCTTTAATGTAGAAACAATTTGAGAGGATAAACATTTTCCCACCCAGTCTGTTCTTCTTCCTCGCTCTCCTGGCACGCTTCTTTTGGACGGTTACCATGAGGATGTCTTGCTTCTGCCATACCAGTGGATGTTCACCTCATTCCCTTGATGCGATAATTTCTGGCCTATCTGTGGCCACTCTCCGGAATAACGAGGAACATCCATCATCCAAACCTTGGTAGGAGGAACCGCTCTTGTTGTCTTTCAATGACCACATATCATTTTCAAAATATATCGAGCATATAATAAATATATTATGTATGTTATTTGGGTTTATGATTGTATATTTTTCGGAAGATTCAAACATATTCGATTGTCCTGTTGTCTTTCACTCTGTCGTTTTCTGTTAAAAAAGACGTAGTATGCTTTAGTATAAATCTCTTAATCCTAGCTAAGTATAGGCCAATAATTAGAGTATGGGTAATATTATGAAAAATGAAGTATTAACTTATTTTCCTTCTTTCGAAAAAAGATACATGTAATTTTATACAAAACAACAAAAACGCAAAGTACTCCAGTAAAAATATAAAGTAATTTACAGAAGTCGATAGTGAATGGGAATATTTATGACTTTATGTCAGATTTAAGGTAGTACACATCAAATAAGAATTCATTTATATTATTTCTGGGAGGATTCTTTGATGACATGTTGCAACATTTCTCGTTGATGAGAAAATTACTTATATATTTTCAAATTCTAAATTTAAGCCAGTATCAACATTAGACATGGTAATAAGAATTGCTTAAAGTATAAACTGATTTTAAAATTTACGATTTACGGGCTATCAAAATATTGTACATCACAAATAAATTTCTGGGAGACTAGGTGTGTCCGAAATGTGGAGTTCTAGATCTTCTCGATGTTTGACGAAGTCTGGCGTTTTTTATCTAACAGTCGCTGTTGAATTTCTTCATCTTCATCGTCTGAATCTTTATTGACTGAATTACATCAATATTTTCATTTCATTTCTTCATAATTATATCAGCATGGACTTGGAATTATGTTTCCAGCCCATGCATTAAATCATACAACCGAATATTGACCACTAAAAGCAATTACAATTCTCTCTCATACAACACCATGACCATACACTTCCTCATCCACAAGACGGGTGTTTACATTGAATAAAGTTATAGCAAGGCACTTTTGGAAACATATTTGATGGTTTTTAAACTCTGTTTTCAATCATAAAATAAAGTATCAAAATACATTATCATAATTTTAGTGAAAGCTTAGTAAATGTATCTGGTGGTTTTAAAATCAATTACACTGAATACCTTAGGCTAAAAACTTTTCCAACCACTGTTAGTCCTCATTTTTGGAAAATATCTGAATGAGCCCCTCACATCCTGCTCAAGTCTCTCCAAGTCAATGTCGTCCACACATGAACTAATTTTAGTGATGTGTAATTTATTATCCTTCAGAAGATTCCCTTTACATTTTTGCCAGATCTGAAGTTTGCTGAGATCTTTGCAACCGCTGAAAAAGCTTTGAACACTACACAAACCCGATCGGTCGACCATATCTTCCAGAAAATCGGTGCTTTTCCCTCTTCCCTAATGATTTTAAAAACATGTGGCTTTGAATGCTCTGAAATATTTTCCAGGTCCAATGCCTCTGAAATGTTGTATACTCTTATTTTTATAAAATGCATGGAATAAAAATATGACAGTGGTATAAATGGTTGTACAGATTGCAAAACAATAGGTGCTATTCTCAATTGAATGGAGCTATTGTTCTGGGCACGTGCGGCTGTAGAGAAACAATGGGGTATTGTCTGACCAACAGTGGCTGTAAATCAATGATCCACATCGGTGACCCAAACATCAGCACCCCAACGAGGGGGGGGGGGGTTACTTTACAAAAAGGTTAATCAGTAGAGGGTGTATTTGTTTTCGAATGAGTATGATAAACCTTTGATTGATTGTGTTGTAAACTATGAATGAAAGTTCATCTGAATGCATTGAGCAATGACGATACACTTGATCTATTGCGTCGTTATATATGGGTGAAAGCTCACCGGAATGCACTGTGCGATGGCGCAACACAATGATACCGACGTCTGAAATAAGAGATGGTTATCACTAAAATGGTGTTTATTAGATAGAGAAAACGCACATATTAACGAAGTGTGGTTGAACATTATGAACGAACAGGATCATCTTCTACACTCGAGTTTCATTTTCTGTTTCGGACAGAGAACTTCATATAATAAGACTAGTCGTTTTCATGGTCAGATGGGTTACTGATCACAGACAAGAACACGTTGATCTCACGTAATATTAAGGAGAATTAATATCCATAAAACAATACAGTAATAAATATTCTTGTTTTCAGTATATCTATTCTTGGTACATTAGATTTGACTTCATGTGTGTTGACCGTGTAGACAGACTCCAACCAATTTTTACGCAACTCAGGTGATTATGACAGAGAACTTCATATAATAAGACTAGTCGTTTTCATGGTCAGATGGGTTACTGATCACAGACAAGAACACGTTGATCTCACGTAATATTAAGGAGAATTAATATCCATAAAACAATACAGTAATAAATATTCTTGTTTTCAGTATATCTATTCTTGGTACATTAGATTTGACTTCATGTGTGTTGACCGTGTAGACAGACTCCAACCAATTTTTACGCAACTCAGGTGATTATGTTTCTTACGATCGAATATCACTACAAGGCTTTGCACTCTTTTCAAACATCAATCACAAGATAACATTGATAGAGGAACGGGGTTGACTTACTCTCAAGTCATATTCTGTAAATCTAAAGCTTCATATGGATGGAAATTTTGAGGCTATAATTCTACCTTTCCAATGATTGTACCATTCAGGATTTTCACTTTCATCTTTCGTTATTGTTTCAATTTTGCGTATTGTTTCTTTATCAAATACACTTCTAAGAGTATCACAGGTATTATCAGGGTAAGAATTTGCTACATCCAAAACAGCTGGAACATCAAAAATTTCATCTTTAGTATCATCACCATCTTCATATAATGTTTGAAGAAGCAATGCGTTTGAACCCATACAAATATGTTTCAGCTTCAACTTTATTTCCTCAGAATTAAGACTGTTTACAGTTGATTTACAATTAGTGTGAGTTGGGTGACCTTTTTATGTGTCCGTGTATCATTTCTTATGTCAATATCGTCTACCTCCAAGGTGTTGACTGGGTTATTGGTTTGTCCCACACACACTCAATATATGTACCTACTTCAGCCCCTGTACCTTAAGAATTGTTGACTGAGTTTTTGGTTTGTCCCACACACACTCAATATCTGTACCTACTCCAGCCCCTCTATCTTTATAACGAGAACAGAAGTCGTTGACACCAAACAAAAGGGCAACGCAGTGTTTGCAGCTTCCACTGTCTCTATAATAGAATATGTTGTGAACAAAACTTTCCTTGTTGTTAATATTAATGTTAAATCTGAAAAAAGAATTATAATGGTACTGATATTTGAAATGGTAATAAATACACATGTACTAGTATATAAATAATTTGTGTATTTAAAAAAAAGCCATGTTTATATCTGTTCATGTCTTTAATGATATAATGTCATTTATAAACATCCAATTCATATTTATCCGAAATATCAAAAAATTAATATGTAAATAGAACATCTTGATTTTATTTTTTCTTATTTCTTTGATGATGTTACGGTAATACCAGTTGACTTCATAAAACATGGAACCTTCTAGTGATAAGTTGAGCTGGTGAATCATGACATAATGACAAAAAGTGGCTAAAAACCAGAGTACGAAAAATGCCTGTTTCATTTTACCTGGACATATCATGCACCGTGTTCAACAACCAACGAAAAGAAATGAATAAACCACTGATGAAATAATAAAAAAAGAGAAAATTAGTCAAATAAAAGCAAATATAATACAATATGATGGAGATGTGAATAAGATATTAAAAATTTCGTAGTTTATGTAGAATGTGTGAGAATAAGTTCTGAGTATCACTTTTAGAGAGACAACAAAATTTAAGAATTACTCTACTACAGTATTTTCGTCCCTGCTCTAAAATGAATATTGAATTCAACATTTAGTCAGCACAAGTGCACCCTCCAGATAACACTCGTCCTGACTTATGGATCAACACCCATACCCAGTATGGATCAGACGGTTGTCTTGTCTCTGCTACACAGGACGCTAATCATGTACAAGAACTTCCGAACTCTGGACCTGGTCAATGTGATTTGCAGATCGAACAGTCGAAAACCGTTGTCATGTTGTAGGTCTGCAGTATTTGGTTATCCCACTTATAATATATCATTAAGAATATAAGAATGTCACACGTGTGTATGTCTGATAAGTTACCGAGATGCTGTTCAAAGGTTTTCACTTTAGTCGGCGATGGTATGACTACATCAACACCATTTACCTCGACTTTTTTCCTCTTCAAGTCCATGACTTTATAATCATTAACGTCATATTTGGCAATTATTTCCAGGTCCAGCTCTACAGCGAGTTTACAAAGCCGAACAAGTTCAATTTGTTTGCATAATGAGCTGTTTACGCATCTCTCCTGTAAAAATGCCCTCAATTCTGGTACTCTGTACGAATAAAACTCTATCGCATTCATATATTACCGCTTCGAAGCTTGGAAACCGGAAGTTTATATGGCTAAAAAAAAATGTCGGCGTGTCTAAAATTATAAGTAAAACGGTGTTCCGGCAGCAACCCGAAAATGTGCTCCAAAAATATACCTTGGACATGCCCTGGCAAACTCAAATTACCGTCAGACCCTCATCTTCCCCCCCCCCCCCCCCCCCCTGGAAAATTTTTCTGATCCGCGCATGCTCCCCCTCCTCGGAAAACAAAATTATTCCTCTCAACCCCCTGTAAAATTTCCAGAATCTGCATATATTTTGAAATATTCATTGGCGCTTGTCGAGTTTGATAAAAAAGCGTATAAATTGTTTGGTCTTTTTACCTTTATACCGGGCATACCCACTGTGTGAATAAAATCGTCGTCAATATTCTGTCTATATTTCGTCATATTATGATGATTAAATAAGATTCTTGAAATAAAATGCGCATGTAAAAAACAACATTCGGCGAATCAAACAATAGACAACTTTAAAAGATTTGTATTTGTTTATATACTGTAAACTCCTAATTAAACGCGAGGAATTAATATTCGCGTAAAATCGCGAGAAGCATTCTTCGCGGATTTTAAAATCTTGCCATTATTTTCTGAAAGTTGAAAACTAGAAGAAATTGAGAGGAATGTTCAGCGTTTGCGATTTTATATTCTCGCGATTTCATACAAACCAGCGGGATCGCGGAATTAAGTACTCGCGTATTAAAAGGAATTTACAGTAGTATAGTACAACTAGTATAGCAGAATTTCTTACCATCTGCTATACCCCGAATGAACAGACAAACCCGATAACGAGCCCGATTGTAATTATACAAAAAACTGTCGATTAAATTCACAACACAATGCTACCATGACAATAACGGTGTTTACTTTTCGTGTAAATGTCCAATTAAAATCATAGGATTGCTGTAAAAGACTTTTGCTGAATTTTAATGTTAAAAAAATTATGATATATTTATCATAACTGCAATGTAGGCGTTGATTACGTCCAGGGAATCGCTTCGGTCCCGGGTGTTTGAAGAGGATCCCGGGTGTCGTTTGCGTCCTGGTTAATGATCAGACAATGCTGTGGAGGCGATGTTGCTTTACGTTTGTGGCCGGATCGTGTTCGTTGGGTCGTTGGTGGCTGTTCCGTGGCGTGGCTAGGACAAGTTGGAAACCCGGATTCCACCACTCCTCCAGTCTATTTTATGAAAGTCGACTTGGGGTTATATGGAGTGTTATGATATTTAATTTGTTTAGATCCTCGTGATCTTTGTTCCAACATGCCCACACCTGGCGGGTGCCCTAGCCAAGGTGTTTCCAGAATGTCTCCTCCTCTACATGGGGAGTAGCCCGTGTCCCAGTCTGTATAAAAGAGGAGGCAGAAAGACAGCTTCCCGATGACTACTCTTTTATTAATTTAATATGACATTTTAACAATTAATATCAATATTACATACAATGAAATTTATCAACATTAATATTTATTACAAAAATCTCTGAAAATAAAATATAAGTTGAACCCTCTGAATCTATTAACTTAACTTTAGAGAATGCGCACAAGCGTTCTTATTTATCTTACCTGTATAAAAGAGGAGGCAGAAAGACAGCTTTCAGATGACCACTAGAGAGCTGTGTTTCCCGCACCCCCATTTTATACGCACGGACACTGCGCTACAACATTCTCCTCCTAATAAGTAAATTCGATCAAGTGCATACTTATGATCTGACGCACCGTGGTCAGTAGTAGCGTTTTATTTTGATTTCTGACCCGGCGTCGACAGGCTTCACTGGACTTAAACACACATTTCTCCATGAACATAAATAAACATACGCTATCTATTTAACGCATGTACTTTAACCAATTTCTATAAAATTTCCGTTTGGATATATTAAATATTCATTTCAAAATGCACCATTCCTGTATATCATTTAAAATAAATTACCATGAAGCACGATAACGGTTGAAATAAAAGAAGACATGAACTGCATTTTACAAAAGGACTTGCGACAAAGTCATAAATATTTACAGTCTCGTGAAATGATCTTTAAAGAACAAAATTTACATTAAACAAATTGATTACAATTATTTTCATTACCATAATTATATTTTCCAGCCATAAGAATAAATCGTTGATTAGCTGTTGATTAATTACTATTTATTAATAAGGTCGTAAGCTATTTTGTTTAAAGCAGCCCTGAATTATAAATGAAACTATTAGGTTCCTATATCGGTTTAAAAACGTTAATAGCTGTACATCAATCAAAATTTGTAAAGGCTATGTTTTACTATGTAGAGTATAATTTGTTCAGGTAATTGCACTAATACTCAGAATTTTTAGCAAAACAATATGTTTTTAAAGAAAGGGGGGGGGGTAGACAAAAAAGCAGCTAAAAAAGAGATAGATTCATGAGGCATCAAGTAAGCTTCCATCCACCAAAAGAAGGCAGCTACAGCTAAAGGAATAGAGGTCCAACATTCGATGTGCCAATGAGGTCCTGGAGGGTGATACATAAGCATCGGCAAGTTTTAAAAAAAGAAGGAATGTTAATAAAATGAAACCTATGTTTAGTGATTTAGATATGTTGTGTTATCAAAATTACAATTGATGGTTATTTTTTCAATACTTACAGAAATTTCCTTGGCGGACAGCATTGATATAGAGAAAACCCAAGATGCCGTTCCTCGTGGTGTTTTCAAGAAGGTAGCCTTACCAGGGGATACAAAGCCCACATTTATAACATTTGATCTTGAGACCACAGATCTAAGTAAGATTTAGATCAATATTTGATAACTGTTTTTCACACAATATATCTTGTTTCATTCAAAATAAATGAATATTTGTATAAAGTTTAAAAAAAATGTCATAATGTTTTAAATTGTTTTTTTTTAGTCCGATGACATGTATTGCCCCATATAACTCAGTTATCTACGAATGAGATTGAATCAGGTGAAACATACAACACCTACATCTTCCCGAAAATGTCCATCTCTGAGGAAGCATCCAGAGTCACTGGAATTTATGTTAGTGAAGCCGGGGAGTTCATGGTCAATGGAGAGATAAAGAAAGCTGTTGGTATTGGTAATGGCCTCAGGGATTTCTTCTATTGGCTGAAGATGTTTACCAGTGTTGTGTTGATTGCTCACAATGGAAGAAGATTTTACTTTCCAGTTCTTGTTGGTGCAGCTCGATATTGTCATTTACTTGATGTTTTATATTCCATAGTTCATGGTTGTATTGGTTCCCTTTCTGTATTTCGTAAAGTTTTACCAGGACAGCCTGGCTACAAACAGGAACTTTTGGTGAAATCTCTTTTGCAGACCTCATATAAAGCTCATAATGCTTTTGTAGATGTAAAATCCCTGTCAATGCTAATTAGAAAAAAATCTGCAACATATAACTGAGAGTGAAATTTTAGCAGATAGTTTTCCACCTATTGCTGTCAATAACAACTATTTATTTTTGAAGACCAAGTCTAGAAATATCCATCTTTAGAGATCCTAATTGCAAAGGGTATTGTAAAGAGAGCTACTGCTGAAAACATTGCTGGATCAGGTTTACAATTGATACATTTGTTCAAAATATTCAAGCGAGATGATGAAGATGGAATGCGTGCAATATTTAAGCAAAAAAATCATGATGGTTTACCACGAGTAACTAATGTGAAAAAAGTGTTGGATGATGTTGTCCCAAAACTTGATGAATATTTACAAAACGAATATCATGTGAAATGAGTATTACGTGTGAAATTCATGTCGTTGTGTATTATTTCATTATAATATGCATGATTAGTCATACGTTACTTCACTTAGGTAACTTATGTGATGGACTATTTAGTGTCTGTTTACATTTATTCTCATAATATTTTTCAAGAATGAGTGATGATATATTGCTGCATTTTTATTATAAGATGCAGCAATATTTTTGTGAAAATCTTTTACCATATCTTTTAGATGATTGATTACATTATTCCACCCACGAAAGGATACCATCAAGTGTTAATGTGAGCAATGGTGGTTGTATTTTGTTTTTGTTTTTTTTTTCCTCTGTATTGAATAATTGTGAAAGTCTCCCCTCTTTCGCATATTTTATCACATGCAATTTAAAAAAAGGAGTAATAGAATTTTGTGTGATATTGCTATGAAAGGTACCTCAGTTTTAGGAGCCAATTATATAAATACTAAATTTATAATATCCAGCAGTTTTAATAATTTTTCTTCTGTCATAATTCAGATTTTTGACAAATTTATTATTTTTTTCATTTCGGAAGGGAGGTTATTTGATATTTTTTTTTTTTAAGGAAAAAGAACTATATTAAGGATGATATAATGTCTTATAACTGTTGAATATTATAAAATAAAACGATTTTTGTGTTTAGATAGTTTTTGTTTTGTTTATTTCAATGTAGAAGAAAACATTTTCGTGCAGCGTGGAAGCATGTAATGAAGGGAGAGTTATCTATAAATTCTATAAATTCAGTAAATCGTAAAAGTTTTGGATGAAATGTTAGCATTTTGCATGTATTATTACATTATAGTTAATAAAGTCATATAATTCCATTTATTATAAAGTCTAAATTTTTTGAGTTATGGATGGACTACCTTAAAACAGAAATCGACCGGAAGACCTACTCGCTACTCGTTACTCGTAACGAGATCGTATCTAGTTATTTTTTTCCCACAAATTTTGTGCACGCGATATCTCGAAAAGTATTCGGCCGATGTCAACCATTTTTTCACAGATGATTGCCAGAAGTCATATTTCTAGAACTTTTTTTGAGATTTTTCATCGTCTTTTCCGGTTCCGATTTACGGCTGATTTTGTAAGTTGTGTGCATATAAAAACTAAGAGGCTATCAGAGATATAAATATGAAATGTTCATGGTAGGTAGACCATTGTTGGAAGTTGGGCAGAATGTAGTTTCTTGGCGCCAGTGGCGCCATTTCTTTGAGCTCGCCTAGGCAAGAAAATTGGATACAAATTTTGAATCAAAATGTTCGTACGTTTTGATCTGAATCTTTTTATCAGTTGATATTTTGTTAAGACATTTACAATAAAAGTAATAGAAAATCACAAGGTATTTCCAACAAAATCAAGAAAAGGGGCTGGCCCCTTAAGTTAGGGGCCAAGACACACGTAAACTCTATTACAAATAACTTTAAAAGGATCAGGATTTTGAAATGCATTATAGAAGCTAAGTTGTTGGTCGTAACAATATATATCAGAAAAAATCATTGCCACACTCATTACAGGATTTTGAAATGCATTATAGAAGCAAAGTTGTTGGTCGTAACAATATATATCAGAAAAAATCATTGCCACACTCATTTATAACGTAATTAGGGATTTTGAAGGACCAAAGTACTTATACTTTGAAGCAATATATTTAGAGAAGGAGATAGATTTTGTTAAGCAATGTAGAAAAGAAACAGCTTACATTAATGATTCTAATCAATTCCATCAATTAAAACACCAATGTCTGTCCTCATTATGGATTTAGAGGTCTGGCCCCTAAAATATTCAATCATTTGTATCTAAAAAATGATCAACCATCTTAGATCCCTGTAAGAACAAAAAATGTTAGTATTTGTAAGACCTTTAGAATGATTTCAAGAAAAATGGGTTGACCCCCCCCCCCCCTTAATTTAGGGGCCAAGACACTCGTAAACTCTATTAAAGATAAATTAAAAACGATAAAGATTTTGTAATTCATTATAGAAGCAAAATTGTTGATCGTAACAATATCTATCTGGTAAAATAATAGCCACGCCCATTGATGACGTAATAATGGATTTAAGGGGTATTTAAGGGTATCGTTTAAAAATTGAACGGAAGACCTACTCGATACTCGTAACGAGATAGTATCTAGCTATTATAAAAAGACTACTGAAAGCGCAAAATAACATAAAATACAACACCAATAAGAATAGACTTAAATTTTTTTAAGTGAGGGCGTAAATTGGCTACAGTGGTTCTTATAATATTGCAACATATAAACAACAGTGGGACTGCCGAAAAACTGGCTCCCCCAACTACAACATGTTTATGTGTTGTCCCTGACAGGCAAGAAGCATGCTGGGTAAAATCGCAATTAGCTACCAACACAATGACAACAATAAACGTTATATTTATCTGATAGCTTTTAAATCTTTATATTAACTTTATGTTTTAATAAATTGATATTTTTCAAAGAAATGAGGGTCTATGTTATATCAAACCAACAATAACTTTTCAACAAAACAACATTCAACGTTAACAATCATAGTTCAAACTTGGGAATTGAAGGTGACGTTTTTGCAACTCTTTCAACAAACCAAGTCGGATGACGAATTCTTAACCACTGTGCCGATAATCTGGTAGCCTGATATGGAAAAAACCCAGCTGCCTTGTAATAAAAAAAACAGGTGTCATATTAACAAGTAGCATTACCTACACTCGTTTTAAACTACCACCGACATCGTTAATCAAAATCACGATAACGTGAATGCAGAAGTATTTGATATATTGCTTTTGTTAGATCTAAAGCTATACACATAACTTAGGGGTTGGGTTGACTGATGAGGCATATTTTCGAAAATTTTACAATGTAAATTTAGGACATTTGGAATTTCAAGACACCCCCACCCCTTTCTAGATTCGCGCATTTTATCAAAAAACCCAGCAAAACCTTTGCCAAAAAGATATTAACAAAATGGGTAGGGTTTGGGTGGAAATAAAAGTTATCGTCATTAATTTTTACCGACCTCACTGACGCTGATCAAAATAGAAAAGGAAGGGGCCATGTAAAAACAGATTATCAACCGTAAACAAAGCATATTTCCGGAAATTCAACAATCGTCCGAACATCACAATGATATATTTTGAGAAAGTTAACTATATAAGTACTAGGTAAATTTTAGGATTGTAAATAAAACTTGCTTTGATAACGGCACATATTTAAAGAAATGCTGAAATATGTACTATTATCAAAAGACTACTGAAAGCGCTAATTAACATAAAATACCATACCAGTGAGGATAGACTTAGATTTTATTAAGTGAGGGCGTAAATTGGCTACAGTGGTTCTTATAATATTGCAACATATATACAACAGTGGGACTGCCGGCAAGTAGCATGCTGGGTAAAACCGAAATCATGCCACTAACACAATGACAACAATAAACTTTATATTTACCTGATAGCTATTAAATCTTTATATTAACTTTATGTTTTAATAAATTGATATCTTTTAAAGAATTAAGAGTCTGTTATATCAAACCAACACTAACTTTTCAACAAAACAACATTCAACGTATACATTCGTAGTTCAAACTTGAGTTGAAGGTAACGATTTCGCCACTTGGGCTTTCTGAATGAATGTGTAAATATGATAACACAGTATTCAGGCAGTCCACCGCCACATGGTGGGGTAGGATCCTTCAATTATTTACCACTGTAGCCATAACTCTAAACCCAGATATTCATATTCTCCCCTTCATGTCTTGACACAATCTGACTTTCAGAGTTAATGACACAGGAAAGTGTCTGCTACTCCCGTCCCTAACAAAATATTCTAATGCCCCTTGAATATCAGAAAGAGGTTTCCTAACTTAGACAAATGCACACTATCTTAACTGTAGAGGTTATGGGTTTTGCCAATAAACTGGGGGTATCTGATTATTATACCCCCGCTCCGAAGGAGAGGGGGTATACTGTTTTACCCTTGTGTGTCTGTCTGTCTGTCTGTCCGTCTGTCCATAAACAAAAAATTCTGTCGCATTTATCTCAGCAACTATGAATCGCTGATGCTTGAAAGTTTTACACATGGTTTGTTAAGGCATGCCATATCGTAGATATATTTTTGTACCAAACGGACGTCAACTTCCTGTTAAATGACGACTTTGCTCATTTTTTAACCAAAATTTTCAAACAAATTTTTGTCAAAGAATTCTCAGCAATTGTTTATCACAGATGCTTGAAATTTTTACACAGTATTTGTATAGGCATGCTACATTGTGGGATGTATTTTTGTACCAATCGGACGTCAACTTCCTGTTTAATAAGTACTTTGTTTATTTTTAGCCAAAATTTTCAAACAAATTACCGTCAAAGATTTCTCAGCAACTATTTATTGCAGATTCTTGAAATTTTAACACACTATTTGTTTTGGCATGCCATATTGTGGGATATATTTTTTTATCAATCGGATGTCATCTTCTTGTTAAATAATGACTTTGTTTATATTTAGCCATAGTTTTCAAACAAATTTCCGTCAAAGATTTCTCAGCAGCTTTTTATCGCAGATGCTTGAAATTTTTACACAGCGTTTTTTAGGCATGCCATATCGTGGGATATATTTTTGTACCAATCGGACGTCAACTTCCTGTTAAATGAGTTCTTTGTTTATTTTTAGCAAACATTTTCAAACAAATTTTTCTCAAAGACTTCTCAGCAGCTATTTATCGTAGATGCTTGAAATTTTAACACACTATTTGTTTAGGCATGCCATATCGTGGGATATATTTTTGTACCCATGTTAAATGTTGACTTTGCTTTTTTTTTTTGCATATTCACATCAGAGCGGGGGTATCACTAGTGAGCATTGGCTGACATATATCTTGTTCTCCCTCCACAAGCTAAAACCTCCATCGCAGCTAACCTATTGACCCTATTTCTAGCTGGCTCCATACACCTGGGCCTCTTCGAGTACCTCCATGTTTTTTGCGGCAATATGAAGAAACAGACAAGCTGACAGTCAGGGAAAACTGATGCCATAAGTCTGATTTCACATTTGACCCTGTACAGCAATTTAGACAATGGAATTTGGCCCAAATCATTGCCACCACAATGCATAATAATAAATTGAGGAAAATGCAATGTAGCTAGGTACCTCAACTTCTTGGCCACATTTAAAAATTTTAATTCCCCATACCCAGCAACCATAACCCAATCCCCATGTTTTTCAGCCCAAGGCTTGTTCCTCCAGGTCTTATTCTTGCTTCATTAGCTGTATGCTTTACGATTACGAAGAACCAACTATCCAAACACATGTAATATTAAGCTCTGAAATGTTTAAGAAAATTAACAGAGGTGAAAATTGTGTGAGTGGTGGCCGTATGTATGTTTGAAAAGCACTACATTTCCACCTTCCTGCAATTTTGATTTCCTCATCAGACAACCCTCGCTTAAAAAGCAGTAGTAGCTGCACGTATTCTAAACGAGTGAGATTTGTAAAAGTCTTTATCTAAACCAAAAGCAGCGATTGCCTTATCTAAATCTACAGCAAACTGATATCTTGTCAAAGGTTTCCCCCCATAATGACAGAACAAAGCACTTCAAGAATTATTTTTTTTTTGGCATTTAATATATTTCATATAGAATTGAAATATAAGTATTAATTCTTGCATTTATCAAGTATCCAATGTTTAATAAAAACAAAAAATTCTACTTCCGGTG
Organism: Magallana angulata; assembly: GCF_025612915.1. Taxonomy (NCBI): domain Eukaryota; kingdom Metazoa; phylum Mollusca; class Bivalvia; order Ostreida; family Ostreidae; genus Magallana; species Magallana angulata. The sequence goes on along the minus strand of NC_069112.1, from coordinate 73,306,284 downwards.
ATATATTTCAAATATCTCAGAAAGCCTTTTTTAAAAAAATGTTTACTCACGAGATCTTAGAAAGTCAAGTGATCAATACACGAAACTTAAATAGATGATAGGCATTTGATAAAAATGCATTTAACCGTTTTCATTTTGTCAACCGTCACTTCCGGTTCTCACTGGAAGGGTTCAAACAAAGCTGTTCGAAAGTTTAACTGTTATTCTTTGACAGTGTTAGTAAAATTGATAAACAATAAAGTACAGTTGTCTAATGCTCAAGAAATACTAACTTTTATTTTATTTCACTGAGCATTTAAGTTTGCCTGTTTCCTGTCAAGAGACAAAAAACAATTACTCTGAGAGATCTAAAAAAACGGTGATGACTTGAACAAACAAACTTTGTGGAATGATAGCCCTAAGTATGAGTCCGTGTTTACATAATTTTGTGCTAATCCTTGTCACTTCTGGTCGTCACCGAAAGCACATAGACTTTCGTTACATGGAATGAACACCGGTATATCATTACACGACCCTACATAAGTTAACTTTACAATGTTAAATAAGCAATCATATTCTACCTTCGGTGAGTTACATCAACTATCTTTGGTCCCTTTCCTTCTTTTTTTTTCAAATTTGATACCTGCGAGATTTTAGTCCCTGTAAGTGACTGTGACACCAATTTTTAGACATATGATTGAAGACGTGTTTAACGGGTTTTATTTTGTCAACCGTCACTTCAGGTACTCACCAGACGGGTTCAAACATTTCATGTTTTTAACAAGTTTAACATATTGTCTGGGATGCTTCGTCTAGCAAACAGTGATATGCACTAGAAAAATGTACAAAAAAAGCCTCCAGCTTTTATTTTCATTAATCACTTTCGCTCATCCGTTTACGGTATCCACTCAAAAAACTTAGTTTCACCAAGATCTCAGAATTGGCAGAGAGTATCGATATTTTATCGTATCATATAAAACAAAATCGGACGGAAGACATACTCGTTATTCGTATCGAGATCTGGTTATTTTTTACATTCAAAACAAACAACAAGCTTTGGAATGTCCTCTTGTTGATATTCACTACCAATAAATCATGTAATGTCATTGTTCAGTGCGTTTCGGTTCTGTGTTTGATATGCAAATTAGCATTCACATCATTGAAATCAAACAACCAATCGATAAGTAATATGATATTCAGCGAACAAAATTTAGCATGGCCTGACAAGAATACTGGCGCGCTGTTAGTAAAACGATAATTAATCATTGTAAACAGTAAAGAAATGACCAAAATCGTGACGAAGACCCAATTAAGTTTTTGTTCAGAAATTTCTGAAACTGTTTGTCTATCAAATATTCATTTTTTAATTAAATGTACCATTCTTTGAAGACCAATTAAAATGAATAATAATTAGAAGAATCGCAATGAAAAAGTTCTCAGAATTTTAATTTCAACAACACGTTTTCTAGATATAATATTTATTTAATGATGTAACATTTACAGTTAATCAAAATTATGACCCAATTAAGATGCAGATAACTGCAAGGAAAAACGTATCTTTATGTTACAAAAAAAATATACTACACGATTTGAGTCTTAAATCTTACACTTGCCATAGCATCCTGATAATCAAAATCATTTTTTTAGTTGAAGATAGTTATGAGTTGAACATAGTTATGAGGCATTTTATAAATATAATCATCCATGCAACTTTGAATATCGACCATTATTTGATGCAGTTTTTTTAAACTTATAACTTTGAAAGCTTCTTTACACGAAAGATTAAAAAGATAAAATCTGCACAAGTTTAAAGGGACATAGGCACGATTTTAGATCAAAATTTTATTTCTGATTTTAATGTATGAAATGGTTTACATGCAGTTTGAATGGATGACCAAAATCTGAATGTTCGAAGTCAAGGTAGACCAGAGATACAGCGGTAAGAATCATTGTTGAATTACTATATCTCTGACAAAATGACTCATGGCAAACAAGGTAAACTGATTCAATGTGTTCATAAATGATATTATCAACAAAAGAAAGCAAGATTTGATTGAAACTTATACCAACAAAAGAAATATACAAACAAAAACAAGAATAGAGTTTTGTTTACATAACACAGAATTCCAGACTCTACATCTTGCTTCAAACTTAATATGTTTTACGGTGCGACCGTTGGGGCGAGCACAGCATGTGATCAAACAATGAATTATAATTAATTAATAAAATAAAATTAACAACGTGAAATTTGAATGCCAAAAAATAAAACATACCTATTTTTCAGTAAATTTTCATTATTCATAGTTTATAAGATTTGTTATAATTTATTTATTTATATGTAGAACAATAGTTTAATCTCAGATACAATGTTGTAAATAATATACATTTTAATATATAAATATTCATTGCACTGCATCTCATCTTTTAAAGTGATTGTGATTATGATTGATTGATTGATTTCCCCCTTTTTTTTTGCAGTAGACATTTTTTCTTAAACTTACATATAAAACTTGACTCATCATAGAGCTCCCCCCATGCTAAAAATTTTTTCATTTTTGTCAATTTATACATAGAAAATCGACTTACCATGGATTTGCCCCTTCACTTAAAAGAAAATAATTAATGTTTAATTTTATTTTTAATTTACGCTTAAAAATATTTGCTTATCATGTTAAAAGAACATGGTGTTGTCCCCCCCCCCCCCCCCTGCATGTAATAAATGGAAGTGAAAATAAAGAAACCATTGAACTGCTAAAGAGCTGAAGGATTAGAATTTTCATGATTTATTTTTCTTTTTACTTGCAAAGATTTTTTGGATGAGGCTGCCATCCACCCACCCACCCCCTTTAAAAAAAGGCGCTGCTACGTATAACGTTACGTTTCAGGAAATTACCGTAATTATAGTGAATAAAATATTTGTGAGCATTCATCCAAATTAGTGCAATTTACAACTGTTTCCTGTATCTGAAGAAATGTCCTTATTCGTCAGCTGTTCTTTATCTTAGCCTTTGCAAGATTTTAAGAGGATTTTGGTCATTTCAGCAGATTTATAATAACTTCAATTAGAGTAATTTCCCCTTATCAGTGCTTATTGTGACGTCAAAGCTGACGTTGGTTAAGTGTCGTCTTACTCTTTAAAACTCCCCTGAGAAATAAAAGTATGCGAAGTATACTGTTTTATTTACTTAAAAAGCACGATGTTCTTAAAATTACACATCTTATAAGCTTTCCAAAGGTTTTACTTTGATTCTCGGGAGAACGTGATGTTGGAACGTGAGGTTGGAAACCATTGGTACTATGAATTGTGGGTCAAAATTTACTGACTCCGAAAAAATATATCGGATCAATGTGTAAACGTTTGTGACGTCTCACGATTATTTTTGATTGAAAGTGTACTGAGGTGAACTTTAGAGGTAACATTGACTGTATGTCGCTTACATCGTTATTGTTTTTACTGTCTAAATTTGTCTTGCTGATTCTCGTGAGAGTGTGAAGTGATAAAAATTGCCATGATTACAGGGAACTACTGGGACGATTAAAACGATGCATTACTGGTCCGATTTACTGACGCCAAAAAAATCCGTTGAATGAATGTGCAACTAGTCCGAATGTTCTATTCACATACGCCTTGCCGGTAAAGCTCGCTTCGCGCCGGCGCTGCGCGCCGGCGAGCTGCGCTCGCTTATATGTTTTACGGTGTGCCCGTTGGGGCGAGCGCAGAAGGAACCAAACATTTCTCATCATTGTTAAATGCAACGTTAACCCGTGGACTTGCCCCAACCTAAAAACTTTGGCTTTGTCTCGAAATCTTGTGTGTATATCATGGTTTTGAGATGATTTCGGTATAGGAAAATTTCACATGCAAATGAGTTAATGGATCATGATTTTCGGGTGATCTGTTAAACTAAACAAATTGCAAGAAAACCATGGTCCTGGTATGATCTATTGTAACTAACAACTCATATCAAAACCATGGTCCTGGTATGATCTGTTGTGACTAACAACTCATATCAAACCCATGATCCTTACATGACCTGTTAAAGGACAATTATACGATAATTTCTTTTTAAAAAAATGACCACTTAATTTATATTTTGCAACAGACAATTATATACTTTTAATATTTGAAATACATTGTCAATTACCAAATATGAAAAATAGTATACATATAAATATGTCACATGAACTGTATCGTTAAGCCAATATAATCTGAATTAGAACGCAGGATCAAAGTCTTCCATAATTTAGATGATAATTATACTGTTATTTCAAACTCTTCTAGCAATTATTACATGAATTGTTCAAATTAAAATATTATGTATGCATTTCGAAACCTAGCTGCAGGTCTGTAGCTCCCGGTCTGAACTAATGATACATGTACATGTACATCCATGCATCGGTCCTACTAACAGAGAACTCTAAAGAACTCTAGAGAACCGTAGAGAACTCTGGGATTTTTTTCATTTAGAAGGGCTAATAAATGCTTTATTATGCATTTATCTGTTCAGTAACATGTAATACTACATACATAAACTCATTAAAGTTGATTTTAAACTAATTAAAGACAAATTCCCGAAGGAAATCTAGTCGGCGTGATCGTCCAACTCCGATCCCGATCTAATGTCATTTAGACATTGTTTCTATATAGAGGTTACCTCAAGCCATTGGTAAAATAATGCACGTAAAAACACAACATAATATATATTAAGCTATCACAATTCAATGATCATATTCTGTTGTTATAAATATAACAACTTACGTACGTTATTATTATTGTACAGAAAAAATGTATCTTGCTTTTTACTTAACGAATGACTCTTAAATTTCATTTGATCATTAAAAATGTATTCCCAAAGCATATTGTAAATAATTAAAACAGAAATATAGAATTTGACCACAATCGTGAACATGCCCCTCTAATTTCTTCTGTAAGGAAAAGGCAATCCATGCACTATTTTTAAAGCCTTTATATCACTTAATTAATATTTACAATTCCTAGTGTCTTTGTCTGCGGTAACACTACCAATCAATTTTATTATGTACAGTCCAACAAATTCAAATGACCTATGCTTTGATGCTACCCCTGGTTATTTTATGACGTATGCCATGAAGAGACAACATCTCGACACATTTTTGGTGCATCTAATGTTTCAATCTGTCTGTGTCGTGACTTTGCTTCCATTTAATTTTATTGACTAGTTAATCATTCTATTGCTCACAATTGATGTTTTGTTACTTGTAAAAGTTATTTTTAATTATGCCGTATTTATTGAAAACACAAATATATTATCATATCTTTTTATTGATACAATCGACATGAATTTTGGTCTCTGTATGTTTTCTAATTTTTCTACAAACTGCGTGTACATGCAAAGACTGTATATAAGAGGTGTTATTAACTTTCAAGTGATCAAAAGTATAGATTAAATGAATACTTTCATTACTTTTTGAGACTGTAGGGAAATACTAGTAAGTCAAACTAATTCGTTTAAAATGATTTCTGTCAGACTGTTTTATCGTTGTAAATTTGACGGCAACTCCCAGCTGAAACTCTTAGTATCTTTATGTGTAACCACACCAGAATTGTGCCATAGTGGATCTCCGATATTCTTTCGATTGTCCATTTATAAATGCATATTCATGGAGAAGAGTTGTTTTATTACACTCCGGTAAAAATATCAAGATTTGAAGTTGACGACAAGCAAAAAGTCAGTATCGTAATTAAAATCATAACAAATCACAAACGGAGAATAAAGACACTAACGCTACAAATTATAAAATATAATTAACCTTAAATAAAATCCATATCACGAATTATATTAAATATTGAAAGAATTAAAAAAAAAAGTAATTTTAATGGACTTGTAAACTGCTCGGGATCGAGATCCTTTGAATAATTTAGTCTCCCCCAACTTGATGTTTTGCGTGAAATAATTAATATCTTCTTAAATCCAAATATTTTAAATATATATTTCGACTAAAATGCAACTTTTTTTATCATATAAAATGCAAAAATAGGTTCTAAATACTTTAAATATGAAAAAATCGCCAGAGTTCTCTAGAGTTCTCTAAAGTTCTCTAGAGACAGTAGAGTTCTCTGTTTAGTAGTACCCTCCATGCATTAGTTGTTTGCTTCACTTAATAAATCACTTGATAGTGTATTGTAAATTAGTCTTTATAAAATATTATTTACCTCAAGTGAATAAGAATATATTCCCCCAAAATACTTCCATAAATTCACTTTATAAATATGCCAAGATAGAGCAAGATGCCCACCAATAAGAAATTTTCCTGACATGTACATCACATTTAGGCTCCAAAGTGAACATTCAAAATTTGCAACTCAACTTCCTGTTATGCAGAAATATTAATTCTTAGTGGTCAGTTTATCTGGCAATTAACGAATCATTTCAAACGCATGCTCTGTTGCCTTCTAAGATAATAGCACATACCAGAATCACAAGAAAATCATAGCAGACTCAAAACCAAGAAACAAACCACATCAGGATCATACTTCCTTATTTGTCACCTATGATTTGGGTATGATTCATTTAATGGATCATGTCTAAATCATAGAACAAAATCATGAATTTGTGAGTTGGATTTGATTTTTAAGTGATTTTGATATGATTTCTTAAGAAAAATTTTTGTTTGGGAAGTTATCAAACATTTATTCGAATTGTCCATTTTAGGCTAATGCACTTAATCAAAACACCACTGAGCATAAATTAAATGTAGAACAGACTTATTAAAATATGTTGAATCAAAGCCGTTTGATTTTTTTAACAAAAAGACAATCATGTTTTATCATTCCTTTACTTTTTGATAATGATAATTAAAATCAGTAAACAATAAACTGCTTGTCTGAGTGTGTTATTTCCTATTTTGTTCCTTGTTGTTATATTATTCTGTATCATCAATTCGTTTATAATTTTTGTATGCTATATAAAAATGCGTTGAAGACATTTTTTAAATAATTTTTTGTCACCTACCTCACGCATGCATATTACAAATGGATCGATATGACAGTCAGTTAAGTATGGAACTTGCGTGTGTATTTACTATTAAAGCCAAAAAAAATATGATCAAAACAAAACTAATCTGCCGAAGATTCACCATCAACACTGATACTGAGTACTTACTACACGTTACACCCAGTACATATGCTTGATCCACCTCTTTTATATTGCGCGAAGTCACTACTGTGACGTCATATACTTAACTTTCTTTTGCGCTCGACGGTTCTCGTAAATTGTCGGAAAAATTCGGGAAAAGAAATGACGTCATATGTCAACAATAGTTCAGATAGGTACAGGTTTTTTTTATGTAAGCATGTGTTGTTTACTTTAGTGTTTTAAAGGATTTTTGTTGTTTTAAATGAAATAGATGCATGTATACGATTAAGAGGTAAGAATTTCCCTTAGAAACGCTTCCTGTTCCACCATGTTGCCATGCACCGCAAAGGATCACTGGGATATAGTAGAACGTTTTCACGCGGGTCCACAAAATTTTCTTTGAACAATGTGCAGATTTCAACTCGAATTTCCTCCGTTCGTACACGTTGTCTATGGAGCTCGCTACGCGAGCGGCGCTTCGCGCCGCCTCGCTGCGCTCGCTATCATATGACTTTCAAATTTCGACAAAGCATTAAAAATACCCATATAAACCATTTTAAATTGGAAAACCAAAATTGAAGTTTTTGAGCTCAAATCGTGTCTAAGTCACTTTTATATTATATTTTACTTTATTAAATTTATTCAGTTGTTTCTGTGGGATAATTTGGGGAGGTAATACGGCAACATTAACAAAAATATTCGTATAGCCGCTTAGATCTTAAAGTATACGTGTATCAATTAATCATCATTACAAAATAGCGATGTGTTGAAAACATTCGAGGCTGTATGTGTGTAAGAACCAGAAGAAATCAATATATATCAGTAATGCTTTTTTTCATAATCAGAGTTTTCAATAAGATAATTTAAAGAATCTGTGACCCCGCTTAAAGAAAAAAAGGCTAGAAAACTGGAAAAGCCTATCTGTAACCTTTCTTCTTCAATAACTTCACTACAGTACATTTACATGTAACATGTAATCTGTTTATTATGCGTCTATTTTTAACTTAAACATAGAAATGTTCAATTTAGATCTAGAATACTGAAATATGTTATCTCAGGATATAATTTGTCGATAATTCAATAAATTTACCTCATAGCATGCATGAAAGACTTATAATTGTAAGTGCTATGGCTTTTTTGATTTTAAAATATAGGGAATAAAATAGATTTTTTTGAACCAGAAATCAAAATGAAGTCGATGTATCATGCCTTCCACATCATGAGTTGTTTATCAACATATTAATATGAAAATGACAAATGTGTACGGATTGGTTGATCTAGAATAATGATTGATCGAACTTTAGTATAAATTCTATGTTTATGTCAAATATCGTTCAAAAATATGATAAAATAAGAAGCTGCATGATGAACTTCTTTGCAGCGAGTTCATATTTACTTTGTTTTATCTTAATGTATAGCTATGGACAATTATTACCTTTAACTTCGCACTTTATCAAGCAAGGCTATGTGTCGGAGAGCATGAATCAAGGTGTTTTTGCGGTACACATCTTGGAAATCAAGTCTCTTGTAGAGTGTGCAGTCCGTTGTGGCATGAATTTACTTTGTAACGCTGTGGACTTTTGCTTTGTTGATGGTTTATACACCTGCCGATTCCGTTATGGACATGCTAACCTTTCAAACACCATTACACAATGTGAAGTTTATGAAATCACATCTGTAAGTACAATTATATTAAGAGTTTAGAACATAGATAGATAATTTTTCAGATGGAGTGCACCTCTCTCACATTATTTGAATTTGGACTATTTTGGTAATGATATTTCAATAATCTTCTGAAAAATCAATGTCTTAGCCATTAAAAAAAACACTTAACATAAAATTTTTAATATTTGACCAATGTTTTTTTTAAAATATAATTAGAAAAAAGAATAATCTCAGTAATTAGAGAAAAATTCTAATATTCAAAAATCGTCATTTTATTGCAGACTCAAAAAGTGTTTGAAACAGCAAAAAGTTAGATAGTAAATAATGATTTTTTTTTCTTTAAATCTATTTAGTAGTGAAAAAATAAATGTGCTGATTTTTTTTTCTCAGTATTCCATCCTTCCGTGTCGAACAATTTTAAAAGGGAATGAAGGACGGAGAGTGGAAAAATTAAAGAATCAGAATTTTTTTTTTTGGCCTAGTGTCCATAATATATTCAACACTCGTTATTATCAATCACAGAATGTAACCTGGTTTGAAATGTTACTTTTTATTAAAATTTTAAGTACTAGAGTAGGTTGAATTGTTGTAAATCCTGTCTGATCCCATTGGATTTTGTTTTACTTCTAACGATAAAGCAATCGGCTGCTATTAATTTGTTAAACTCAATTTTATATTTTCACAACACTAGCATATTATTTGTTCGTAAAGCGAACGTTCATGTAATATTCGGAATTGTGTTGTCCATTTTTATTGATTTTTGTGTGATGTCTTGTTTGTGACTTAAGTTCCGTAATAAATGTGTTTGAGCACGTGGTGTTATTCTTGCCGAGCAGCAATTCCTGAATATTACACTGGCGACGAGGATGGCAATGAATCTGCCACAATTCCCTCAATTCGTAGTACATGCAGAGCGTAGTACTGCAACATGATAAAAGAAATGGAAGGATCGACTCGAAAATCTGTTGGTTGTATTGAATATTAGCGAAAAAAAGCGGAGAAAGGCAATCCTTCTACACTACGCAGGTGAGGAAGTACACGACATATTTAGCACGTTAACTCTAGCACAAGATGAAGAGGACCATTACAAACAAGCGTTAGATGCTCTCAATGTTTACCTTGTCCCAAAGCGGAATAAGGAGTATGTTATTAACAAATTCAAACAGTCCAAACGGGAGATAGGAAAAACCATAGACACTTTCCACACACGTTTAAGGAAGCTTGCCGAAAAATGTGAGTTTGAGAACATAGACAATGAAATTAAGTCACAAATTATTCAGTCATGCAGCTCTATAATATCGTGGAGAAGAGATCCTCGTGAACGTGAAATTGACTTGGAACAACTTCTTTTATTGGCGCGTTTATTTGAAATTAGTGATTAACAGGCCACTGGTATTGAAAACAACGCAGCGCATGTCAACGCCATGAGAAAAATTACTGAACGAAAACAAAACCACAAACCAAATCAACCTAACAGAGGAGAAGGCAATTATCACAGAGTAGGATACAGAGGCAACTATCATAGAGAAAACTCGGGAAGAGACAAAGAAGAAGAGTGTTCCAATTGTATTGGATCATACCCTCATCAAGGAATGTGTCCAATTGAAAAAAAGCGATGCAGTTCCTCTGGAAAAGACGATCGTTTTAGTCGCGTGCGTAGATCTAAATCAGTGAAAAAAAAATCAGATGCAGGAGCCCGCTAACATTGAAATTTCGAGTTAGAAGACGAATACACTTTTCATGTCTACAAACCCAAAGTAAGCAACATTAAGCAACCGAACACAAAGGTCAAAACATGTGACAAAGAAGTCAAAATGCTGGTAGACACAGGTACAACGATAAACAGTCTTGATGAATCAAACTACGGTAAACTAAGAAATTGCCCAGCCGTTAACCCTACTATTATAAAGGTATTTCCATACTGAGCAGAAAAACCTGTTAACTTCGTCGGAAGTATTTATACAAAATGTTTATCACTCAGTAGACAGAAGTTTACATTACATTGTTAGGGGCAACTATGGGTCCTTGCTCAGTTACCAAACTGATCTTAGATTTTTGAGGTCTCACTTAATTACAACTAATTTCACCTTCGTCCGTCATGATTAGGTGTCAGTTGTTGTAGTTGGGACGTTCTATGTTTAGAGAACAAAATCCACATGGTAACAACATCCTGACATGAAAACATGTCTAAACTTGAAGCCACAGCAGGGTGTGCCGTGGATTCTCACCATTGTACAATGTAGTACAATACATAGGCCAACTACATTGTTCACTGTAATCTTCTCTTTAAACTATCCAAAATAGAGTGCGCAGCTAGGTTAAGGACGCCCATGGATTATCGTATGAAATAAATACACTAAAACGGACTTAATTCCAGACAAAGTATACAAACTCATCCAAATATGGCAATGATAAAGTTTAGGCATCATTATGTTACTACCGATCTCCCCTACATTTTTCACCGGAACACAGTCACCGCATCAGCTGTTTATCACGTGATACGCTAAAAATAGAGCAGCTACATATGACTTCATTTATTGCAAAAGTTCAACGATATACGAATAAAATATTAAATTGTTGTTTATATCACTTAAAAGAAAATTAATTGCTTAATCTAAAAAGTGCTGGGAGCAACTATAGCAGTACCAGCAACATGCTTAACTTTAGCATTGATCGTTCAAGTTTAATAAATTTTTTCGATAACCGAGTTAATTCACGTGTCAAAAAATGTTTCCTTTCAAGCAACAACTTGCTCCCAGCACTTTTTACAATCACTGGTATTTGATGAAATTACAAAAGTTAAACACAATCCTTAAAATTGACGGGATATCGTTGAACTTTTGCAATTTTAGACAGATGTATATGATCTTATGCAAATTAGCCGATTTTCAAACGCACTGATGATCAGGATCAAGGGCAGATAATCTGGCGTTGTGAAGAGCGGAAAATTTAAAGTTTACATTGTTAATCGTTGGTTATTCCTTACCTGCACATTTCATTAACCTTTTAAACCTTTCAGTTCGTAAAATACACAGGAATATTACCAATTTATTATTTTTTGTTCAGTTTAAACAGAATAGAGTGATAGATTCGTCAATGCACCAGAACAGAATCAGATAACCCTATGCGCGGATCTAAGGTCTGGGGTGGGTGCTGGTTTTGTATAAATGTCTTCCTTATAATTTTAGACTAATTAAAGTGTATATATAACAGGCTAAAGAAAAGAAAATAAGAAGCCAGATCAACGCGTACGTAGGATCGTTTTTGAAAGTGGGGGGCAGACTCATCCAAAGAACCTTGACAAGCAAAGGAAAAAAATCAATATTTCTTTACATTCTCTCAAAACAGTTGGGGCCAACTCCATGCATATTAATTTCTTATATGTAAATTTAAGAAAAAAATTTCGGCATCTTATGCTACGTGCCTGCTTCAACAGTTCAATCTACCCCTGTTTATTAATTATGTAATTTGATATTGTTATCAAGTGTGTCCATGCGCGGATCTAGAAGAGGGGTACCAACCCCCCTGGAAAATGAAAGTTTATTAAATTTACATAGTAAAATCATCGCAAATATACCTCGGACAGGACCTCCACCCCCCCCCCCCCCCCCCCCCGTGGCAATCACAATCATCCTTCAGGGACCCCCCCCCCCCCCACCCCCTGGAATTTTTTTTGGATCCGTGCATGGTGTCTCTGCCACGATATAAGTTAATCTTGCTTATAACTATAAGAGTATCTCTACCATAAAGTCAGAATATTTTTTTCATCATATTAAGATACAGAATTCTTCCAAGAGACACACTGAACCTCATATTTGTCAAGATTTTCATAAATAATTGTATGAAATTTTCATATGATATCAAATGAATACAAAATAAAGGCATCAATATATACTTTCATTGAAAAGCAAAATTTCCAAACTCACAATTGTAATTTTTTAAAACAGCTTTAATGTTGTTTTTGATAATGTCGTCACACATTCAAAATACACCAAAGCATGATGATGAGCACCTTTTTATCCATCATGTTTATGAATTTTCAGATTATTATTTTTTATTAAATAGTCTGTAGAACACAGGGAATATGTGGGTAGGGAAGACAGGGTAACCTCAAGAGTTGAAACCACAAGAATCGACCCGCAAAACCCATGTCGCCAGGTGGTAGCAGAAGTCCATGTTGGGCTGAAATAAAAATTTTAAAAAATCAATTAGCGGTGGGAACATATGCATAGCAAATACATAAATATTTGTTACAAAAAAAATACACTGACCATGCAGTGTCTTATGTATGAAAACATGTGCGGATCTAGAAGGGGGGAAGATTTTACATTATAAAATTATCGCAAATATGCCTCAGACCTCATGAAAAAAAACAATAACCTTTCGGACCCCCCCCCCCCCCCACCTCCTGGAAAAAAAAATTCTGGATCTGTGCATATGACAAAATGGCAGTACAAAAACCAAAACCAAAACCAAATAGCTTAGGTCTAAACTATTAACACATATCAAATTGAGAGAGTGAGAGAGAGAGAGAGAGAGTGTCTGCTTTACTCAAAGTGTGATAATTGTAGTAAATATTTAATTCCTTTTGATATACTATATATCTCTTCTCGAAATAATCTTTGACATTATAATTCCGTTAGTTTCATATTTTTTTTTCTATCAATGAATTGTCTATAATGTCACACATAAGCTGATGTATCTCAGCACAGTAACAATTAATCCAACATACACATGTATTTGTTATCTCAAAATTGTTTGTATACAATGTTCATGTACATGTGCTATGCATGAACACTTTACCAAGAAGTGAATCAATATGTATTTACATAAAGATAAACCATAACTCAAAACAAATAACAATGATTCTGTAAAAAAAAAATCCAGAAAAGACTGTATTATGAATATCAGGGAATATAAATACCCTAAAATTCTGACCTTAGGGTAATATAATATATTACATGTAAGTTCTTTTCAATTTTAAAATTAAAATCTTCTTTTAAGAAAATACATAAATGAATTGTAGAATAGCATATAAGTTTAATTTAGATTGGTTAATTTTAAAAAAAAGTCTGCTATTGAGTAAATTTATATGTTATTGTGTGCATGTACATGTGGATAAGGTAGTGAATAATAATAACACACCAGGTCCGTTTAAAGCTTAATTGTGCCCCTCGAATATTATATTGTATCTAGCCACTATGCAATCTGGTCTCAAGCGGCCGAGTCTGACCACCACATATGTTAGATTTTACAGGTTGGGGTCTATTATCAGATTATTATGAAGCATAACTGCACATATTTAACACATCAAATATATTAATCATATAATTTTAATGCAGCACATACAAATTGAATATGTAGTACAAATCTTTCTAAATTTTTGAATTCATAAATGAAGCTGTGGATGGCAATATAATGCAACATTGTGTTATCAAAATAAAGAAAAGAAATCATGATGAATACATGCACTTGATGATTACATCATTCTACACTTGTGTACCATGGGACCCCACATTATGTTGTGTACATACAATAGTTCAATACAAACCCGAACTAAGACACACATTTACATACAGTATGTATATATATAGCATAATAACAAATAAGAAATCAAATCAATGTTATAGATATCTACTGTAAACTATACCAGCAAAATGAATTATATCATCTGAGATCCAAAAATTTACTGAAGTGCAAAACATGTGTATACCCAAATCACCATGCAAACATGCATATGCACTTTGTAGGCCCTAATGAATTCTACAATTGTGTACCCTGGGAACCCCACCTATTTCAAGTGCAATGTTTACAGTGTCTGGCCTGGTGTGTAGTTCAATACACAAAAGAATAGCCTAATAAGAAGTAATAATTCAAAACAGCGATGATGTGCAAAACAACACGTGTGTAGGTACACTGCATGGATTGAAAAGAGCAAATGATTTGAAAAGAAAAGGTCAACACTACATATCCTGTATTAAAACATACCTTAATTATCTCTCAAACGATGGTTGAGCTGCATTTTCCATTCTCGGCGTCTTGCAGGCCATGCATCTTATGAAAATGTTGACACACCGCTGTCAGCTGTTCGCAACCAAAACAAGACGAGTGAAAGCGCTGTGTGGACGCGGATGGTAAGCAAACGACAATGAATTTTAAGAAATAAACACCTTTCGTCACATATTTTCGATACAATATTCTTTAAAATAAAATTCAAAGTGATTATTTAAAGCAGTCAGTCGATAAATTTTAACAGCGATCGCTTTACTATATCGAAAGTAGGAAAAAGATGAAAACATGAATAATGGGCGGAGCTAACGTCATGAAATGTCACGTGATGTTCATGAGGTGAAATCTATGGGAGGCCTTAACCTAGCTGCGTGTCTATATAGTTTATATATTATTATATATATTTATAATATTTCTAATAATGGACATCCAAACAATATGCAACCAAAAACATGCCGTCTGCAAGGTTTGTTTACCTGACATGAATCAGTGTTAATATCTACACTCAACTTATATGAGAGATATATTATGACAATTCTTAGTGTTACTGGGGTAAAATTGTCATAATGTACGGGATCTTGTTTTCTGCCATTCATTTGCCCTATTCAAACGCACCCTAATAAAGGCCTGGGGGAAGCCTGTAAACGCACCCTAATATAGGCCTGGGCGAAGCCTGTACACTGTTCCTCCAGCGACGAAGATGAAACCCCGGATTCTCTTCACCACTTATTATGACAATTCTTGGTGTTACTGGGGTAAAATTGTCATAATGTACGGGATCTTGAAATCGCTGTTTAACCGAAGGAATCTGGACTGCTCACCGCTATGGGGAGTGGCGTCCTACCCGCTCTGGGGTGTAAATTCTTGGCCCAAGCTCTGAATATAGAACAACGCAGACAAGACTTCGGTTTACCACTCATTTATTAAATATTATTAACCTTTTATTTTTATAATTTATAAAACATTCCAATTTTAACCATTTTACAACTCAATATAATACATAATAATTATAAAATATTGAAATCCTCTGAACAACTAATAATATGATCTTACCTGAATATAGAACAACGCAGACAAGACTTCGGTTTACCACTAATCCAAAAGTCCTATCTCCGCCGTCTATATGCCCTAACCTACGTCACCTCAACCTCCATACCCTTATTTGTTTATCTCACAACGCGTTCACTTACTCCGACGCGCCGTGGTCAGTTTATATCGTACTTTATATTTAACACTTAGCCACTAACTCGGTTCCGTGTTTCTTATCATATATCAGCACTACAACTCCCCTAATGATGTACACATGACCCCTGTTTCATCTATTAAGAATTCTCTATCTACTGACCAGCGGAAAATAATCTTATGAATGAATCTGTACACGTGTTTTAATCATTGCGGCGGTATATTTAGCCTATATTTACCCACATGTACTTTAAGCAAACTTAATGTAAAATATCATTATGATAGATATCTGTAATATATCTTAGTGATATCTAATAATTATTACTTCAAATAAAAGTCATCAAACGTTTACTTGTCATTGACTTTTGATTTATTTTTGTGTTTTTAGCAATATTACATGTTGAATGTTTAATGTCATTCACAGTATTGTCTTTCTTTTCGCCAGATTAGTTTTCTTTCAGAAGATATCCATCTTATCGATTTTTAATAATCTGTCATTTAATCGTTCGTTTATATTGTTATGTTTGAACTTTTGACACTGTTTCTCTTATTACAGAGCAACGACTGCCAGGATGGTTTATTCTTAAGAGCTCAAGGAATATGCAAAATCAGTAAGTTGATGTCACAAAGTAACGACACCGTAAAAAAGCGATGCATTGAATCTTGCAATATTGTTCGCGTTTATTTGCGAATGTTGTATAATGAAAGTGAGTGAAGTAAGAAAATGCGATAGTCCTAATCGCACGAAAGACCAGATAATCGGTCGATTGAATGAACGCAAATGCGATAGGACGAGCGGCGCTCGTTAGATCATGCGTTTCATACTTCCTTAGATTATGTGAATAAGGCAATGGGGGTCAATTAAATATGTTTCATCAAAGGCTATTCTTTTTGCGTGGTTAACTGTCTTAAACGTTTTGATGACCCTGCGATGAGTCAGGAGAATTGACGAATAGTATAAATAAGAAGCACTCTGCGCATAATTGTTAGTCTGCTGGTAGACGCAGAGGAGTGCATGTCACACGGTGAGTAATACAACAAGTACGGTTTATGTTTCATTAGCAGGACCACAAACTGCTGCGGGTGTACCATTTGAGACATTAAGTCATTACATATTCTCTGGGAGCATAGACTCAGAAACAAAATAGTTCGAACTAGGTTCAGAGCAAGGTCTGAAACGGGTGGTTTCAGACCAAGTGC
Source organism: Magallana angulata (assembly GCF_025612915.1). NCBI lineage: Eukaryota > Metazoa > Mollusca > Bivalvia > Ostreida > Ostreidae > Magallana > Magallana angulata. Next base: position 73,289,134 of record NC_069112.1, on the reverse strand, counting down.
CAAAACCTGCACAAGGTTAGCTTGGGGAAAATTATACTTTATAAATCAGTTGAAAATAACCATCGTGTTTGATTGAATTTGATTAATGGTGTTTAAGCGTTGATTTTTAAAACCAATCATTTAGGAACGTAGGAAACGTTTTAGGAAAATAAATATATCTGTGGTTTGAACCCCCGTTACACGTTACTGTACGAATGCTCGTATGAGTAAAAAAAAGGGGGTTTATATACCGCCCGTTTTCTATGCTCTTCAGAAAAATTAGTTAAATTCAATAGAAAATATCGCCTAAGAAGATGACAAAAGCAACATTCAACCAAGGTAAATTTTGGCCTTTATCAACTCTAGGTTGATACCAAAATGTTGATAGAGTATTATTGCATATAATGTTAAAAAAATTGTAATTTATTTGTTGACACTGAATAGAAACTAACTGTATTTTCAGAAAGCAATAACATTTCACTAAACCTTGGTTTAACATTTATAATCCAGGCCAGGACCAAAATGATCATATATTATTACTTAATACATTAAAATGTTTAAAAATCTTTTTCTTTTCTTCTGCTGACACTAAGTAGAAATTCAATGCATATTGAGCCATCATGACAATTATAACTCTTATGAACCCCCGGATAGGGATTCAATTCCAGGCAGGGTCAAAATGTACGAATCGCTTTTAATATATATAATATTTAACAATTTTCACTAAAACAAAATCGTCAATATCAATACCTTAGTAAAGGTTTTTTGACATCGGGGCGTGGTTGAAATGACAGTTTAATGTAATTATATATAAAGTTTAAAAATCTTCTTTTTAATTTTTGTGACACTATAACCATTGATGCCAATCTATGTAACTTAAACGGCAGTAAAACATTTTAAGTGGCATAATGCACGAAAAACATTGGCGTAGTCTTCTGGAACGAAAACACATAAAAAACAATTTGTTCGTATGTTGCAGGATAAAAAAGTGTTTACCTCACTTAATTAACCTCAGACGCCGTGTGTGTCATTGATAACTGAACGATATAAATTCCCAGTGCTAACATTTGTAGGGATATACATCGAATGTAGATATTAGCCAGTGATTCAGAGCTCGCAAAAATTGGTGTACGCACGTGTGTTTGTCTGAGGGGTGAAGTGTAATACGTTCTTTTTGTCGAGAAGAATATATGAATGATTTATGATTGATATTAATTCAACTTACTTAGTTTTCTATTGACCGTTTATTTTATGTATTTTGTCCTACATTCACGTATGTTGATCTTTTAATTGTCTGAGAACTGTTTAAACATTTCACTTTTCTGAAAATAATAGGAATATTTCAAATTAACGTGGTGCAAAACGTAATTCGAAGACGAATGTATTTAGAAAAAGTTAACGTGTCACATGGGACGAAAATACAGATCGATGATTATTTTTTTTATTTCCATTCATAAATGTGTTTTTTAATTATATGATAAGTTAAATAATATATGGTAGGCTATAGAAATAACAGGATTGCTTTTATAAATCGGTCTTCTGATAATAATGTTAATTAACAATATTGTCTTTTTTTAAGTGAGTGAGACAGTAATTGTGTGTGAAGACGGAATGATGGAATTGCGCTGTTCAGTTGGAAAACTAAAAATCAATACAGCAGTTTACGGAAGAACAGAAGGCCGAAACGTTTGCCCTCATAAAAACATAAACAAAACAGACTGTAAATCAACATCATCAGATACGGTAGTAAGGAATAAATGTGATGGAGAATCTAGCTGTAGTATCACTGTTTCAAACAGTGTCTTCGGTGGAGACCCTTGCCCAGACATATAGAAGTACTTGGACGTGACGTTTACCTGTGTTGTAGAGTAACTGTATACGAAACAAACAAAATTAGGCGTAATTTTTTTTTTTCAAATATAATCAACAGTGATACATAATATGAAATAAATTTGTACATTGTCACCATAATTGAATAAATACTGAATTGCTTCTTTATCTTTATATTTTCATTCTAGAAACCTTTATTCTTTGTCACTCTGTATGGAGCAACCTGTCTAAAATTATTCGATTTTCATAAAAAAGGGTCATTCACATCTCTGGGAAGAGTTTTGTGCATGTATACAAAACACAAACCTTAAAACTTCCTATGATATGGATCTTAAGTATGCGTTTAAAATGAAATGCAAATAACAAAATAAATGTTTGAGTTGATGAAGAAAATCAACTTTGAAGCTAGCCATAGCAAAAGGCCAATGGGCCACACCACACACATGAACAACAGTACTGAACATCTTTATGAAATTTTAAACATGGAAATTTTAAACTCTAAATTATTCAGCTTTACCACAAATTATGAAATGACAAAAAGTGACCTTGGCAACAACAGCATGCCATACAACAGTACGAAACCACAGCGAGTACGAACGCTGCATAACCTTAAGAGTATCACACTACTTCACAAAGAAAAACCACGTCTAGACGATAGACAAAATACTCCGTACTACACGGCAAATATACAAGTACACCCTACTACACGACATAAATTCAAGTATATCATCCATTTATATCCCAATATACAGCACACACACTCGACACGTGACCACACAGGAACACGCGCGAGCAATCACCTATGTTTAACAGTTCTACCTCGTAAAACCAGTATATCAAAAGTTACAAAAAATACTTAATAAAAACTCCATAGTAATGTAAGAAGACTGAGCCGTAGTTAAATTACAAAAGTATAAAGTAGTTTAACTTACCCCTAATAGGAGAAAGGGTTACTCAAAACCTTAGCTGCTCATACCTGTCAGGAAGAAATCGTGGCCACTGTCTGCCAGGTCTGCAATGCAGCAGTTTAAATAAGGTAATCAAACAATAGAAAAGAACTGTAGCTGACACCGTGTCCAGAGAGGTACACTACGGATATAAAAAAACAAGTTACACAGGAATGTTTAAGAGGGCCCATACAGGATACTAATACGTAAAAAATATAATACCGGTAGAGACTGATATCTGACATCAAGTGACCATTGAGGCCTGTTTGCCTCTTTATGTAACAAGTTGTATGTTTCACTGAAATGGGCAAGCAAACGAACTTTACAACGGTACGGACATTAATTTCTATGATGTATTGATAATTTTGAGATCCATTTGAAATGAAAATAAACTTAATAGTAGTCAACTGGAAGCTATCTTTGCCTTTTCCATTTGTACAGAGAAAACACGCTTCTACCCATGAAGAGAAGAAGCTAATTCTGGTTTTAACGTGGTACAGACAACGCAATGTGTCTTGTCAAGGGCAAAATAGATCATAAATATCGTACATGTCCGAATATCTTATAACTTAGTTTTGTAATGGTAATAGTGACTTTAGTTTCTGTTTTTATTTAAATTTTCTCTGATAAGGTTTGGTCTTTTGACTTGTCCACCGGTTATTCTCCGTTCGTTTTTCCGATCATGATATTTTTTTTTTCAAATTACGGCAATATCCCCGATAAAGACATTTTTATAGATATGACATTGGGCACCCAACAGGTGTGACTGGGCGGCAGAGAATCTCACTCTTACATGCCGCCTGGTTCTACCTCTATTTTTGGGATGTAATGTTAATTTACTCTCCTACGCAGTTACACAGACAAACCGAAGGTTAAACAGTGTTTGGACCTAAGAACAAATGATCACCGCTTACAAGGATACTGTAGATTCCTTAGTTTACGCAAGTACTTAATTTCGCGATTCAACGGTTTTCAATTAAATCGCAAATTTTATCATAGTTTTATGTAGTTTACATATGTTCGAAAATTAAAAGCGAGATTTCAAAATTAGCGAGATGGGCTTCTTTCGATTTTACGCCTTTATTAATTTCTCGCGTTTAATTAGGAATTTATAGTAAGTGCTTGAGAAAATAATCGATAAATTCGATGTAATGTGTTTAGAAGCATTGTTTTTTTTTAAAGAAACTAAGATATAAATACCTTAAAAATAGTCATATTTTAAATAATAAACACGATTAAGGTACTTTCAGAGTCGTATGTATTCCTACGCCAGAGTTACCAATCGCAATTTTTTTTTGGTAGGCTTGGAAAAACATCTCAAATGCATTGCCTAGGCGTCCATGACAACCCCCGTTTTTATAAAATTTGATATGAATACAACACATTTTACAATATGTTGAGATGTGGGCTAGACTTCATTAAAGTCAATAATATACCATAATATATTTACCACAATAATATACAATAAATTTCTATTACAGAAACAAAACTTTGTATCAAATTTACGCTGATTTATTATCCGTAATTCGGAAATCGTCGTGAACAAAGTGGAAATTGGATGCATGCGGACAAAACCTGATATTCGGTATATATTTTCGTGATGGGGGAAAGGGATTTTTAAAGTGTCCCTCTGAAAAGAGAGATAACTTCTGTAGAAAATATTCTGACTGTTTCTGATAACTAATAATTATTAACGCAACAAGCAACAAGGAAGGTTGTACGTACTTGGCCCCATTTTATGCTGGAATGCGACATTTATTTTAATTCAAACATTAAAAGATGAACTTTGAACAGAACGAACTGAATCTCAAATTTTCAGGGTAAAATGGGGGGGGGGGGGGGGGTTAAGGGCTCATTTTGAAGGTTTATATCCCCCTTGATTTTGATCACACGGACTTAAACACACGCGTTAAGTAGAGGAAATTTAATATTTATAACATTGGTCTGAGGGCGTTACTGCCTCCGAAGTTGTCAATGCTCCCACAAATTATTGATGTATTAATTATCTTGATATTAATTAAAATATACCGATGATAAAATAAAATATATTTTCTGTTCGAGTATTCTCAGTACTTCGACGATTTGCCTTATTGAATGGCTGCTGTGAGTGACTGGTAACTTCAGCCTCATAATTTTGGTTTCATTATTAATACCGGGTGATGTACTTGCATACCCAGCAGTTTGTAGTAGGGGAAAATCGCCAATGTAAGTATAATTCATGAACAATATCGAGTATACTCTTTTATCGCCAATAAACAGAATTTTGTTTTATAGTGTCTGGTATCTCAAAATAATTTTAAAGTGTTGTCACTCGTTCTAATGTGAAATATATACATGTAAATATAACTCATTAAGATGGCAACCATACCCCAATACAATACGTCAGTATCTTGTTTTGTTATACTTTCATGTTAAATACTGAAATCTGATTGGTTAAGACGCAGTTAATAATATTTTATATTACCCTCAGCGTTAGCAACGCACTTAGCAACGGGTAACATTAAAAAATATTACATGCGCGAAAATTATGTGCGTACGGTTCGCTGTAGAATTCACGTTATTCCTATATAAAAAAAGTAAAATTTTCTTAAAAATTAAGACATTCAGTATAACAAAATAAATAGTGCCTGTTTGGGAGGATAACAGTTGAAATTGACACCCCTCGAAAACCATTGTCAACCTCCGCTTCGCGTCGGTTGACAATGGTTTTCTCGGGGTGTCAATTTCAACTGTTACCCTCCCTAACAGGCCCTATTTATATAATAATATATTTTTTTAATCTTTTTAAGATATACCCCTTCTTTCACTTTAAGTTTATTTGAATATGAATTGTAATTTTTGTTACTTTCTGTAAGCTGCAGTAAATGTAAAGACTATTTCTCAACTCGATAGTTTTAAAGTACTGTAAATTTAACTTCCTAATTTCAGAATCATGGAAAGAAACAAAAGTTACAACAATCAAATGATGCTTTTTGGACGCCGGTTTTCAATATGAACAATCTGTTGTTGAGTCAAGTGATAGCGAAACCTGCAACTCCGACGATGACATTCTATTAGCTCAACTTGATTCTCATTCAGCGGCTATTGCTGAAAAGACGATATTCCTGTGAAAGACTTGCTGGACGAAGATTGGAAGGAGGATATAATTTCCGAATTTGCAAACAAAAATACCGATTCAAATTATCGACTGACGACGTGTGTGAACAAAACGAAAATGAAGGTGAAAATCGGTGTCATTCTTACCAGGAGGTTTTAAACCTTCCAAATAGAATTGAAAACTTTGCTAAAATTGCAGAACAAGACTTGATGAACCCAGTGATTGAAATGAAACCTTTAACTGAAGCGAAGATTAAAAAAAAACAGGCAAACATTTTTCCAAACAAATATTTTCGATTATTTTAGAAAGTGACTGACGAAAATTATTCATGCACATAAGACTGTTAATTTAATTTAAGCATGCATACTTATATTTTATTAAAATATTGAATCGTTTCTGGTTTGAATATTCATTATATGAATATAGAAGTGTGGTTATATAAGAGACAATGTCCTCCAATTCGGATGTTGCCTAATCCGGCGAATTTTTTCAGAACCGATCTCCGCCGGATTAGACAAGTTTTATTGTATTTATATGCTTATGCTTGTACAAATACATCCAACAAATCCCTTATGAAGAATCACAATGAAAAATGCAATTGCCGACGAGAATAATTATTTTCCACCAGAAGGACATGATTGTTAACCAATTAATAGTTATACTTATTTATATGTTGGTGGTTCCAGGCGATGGCAAGAGAGCACATGGAGTACGTCCAATAAATTGTGCAAATTATCATATGTTGTTGATGACAATGTTGTTAGTATTGAAAATTTGTTTGAAATTAAGAGAAATAAAAGAACTGTGTGTTTTGTTTGGAGTGGTCTTAATTTATCATCTTTTTCAATGTCATATGAATTATATGTTGTCAAGTTAAATGACACGAAAGGTGTTGTAGAGATCATTCAACCGCCAGGTGTCATTTGTTAAGAAAATTAGAAGGTGATGTTAATTTTGGCAGATGTGGTCATTGTTTTACACATATTTTTGATTCTTGTGCTTTTTTATTCGGTGAAGTTTGTGTTCCACATAGAAATTCATGTGTTGGTTCATCACTATTTACAAATGCTACAAACAATGGCAGTGTTTTATATGTTTGATTATGAAAGTCTTATTGGACAGAACTATCTGTCTCAGGTTCTCATCCACAAGTATATCACACCGCTACACTGATGGACACCAGAGGTATGTTGTATATATTGGTGGTGTTATAAAAACTGAAAGTGTTCTTCAAAGAATATCATTATCAAATGTACATGTATTTGGTTTAAAGATGGATTCTGATACACATTTACATACAGATATTCTGACATTTGCCAATTCTTTTGCTGTTGGTGTTTCATATCATTCAGCAGAAGTGATTTGCCTATACATATTTGTTGTTGAGAGGGGGAGGGGTGGATGGATAGATGAAAATATTCTTCAAGGCAGATTTTCTGTTTCAGTAATGAATGTAGAAACGTTTTGTGTGAAATATTTCGTTTAACCAGCCTTGCCTAAAATTGCACAGCATATATTCACGACCGTTTAAATGCTTTTCCCAACCTTAGGGAAGGTAAGAAAAGACGCAAGTGCCGTTTCCGTGACTTATTTGAAATAAATTATTTAATCATTTATATTCTAACCAAATAGCTAATGTAAAATGCAACACTTGTCAAAGCTATGCAATCTAATAAAAAATATACCGTTTTGTTGTCTCCTTGAAAAAGGACTGGCATTTTAATATCCTTGTAGCCTTTTTTTTAAATGTCAATAAATATTCATCCAAGTTCCACTTAGCTCTTTAACGTTTTGTTTGTACATATGGTTATAAGAAAACATTTCGAAAGCCGAATTGAAGATTAATGTACAACTTTTATAGTAAGAGATATTGTGTAAAATTCTTAAAGACAATTTTCAAAAATTCATAGGGTAGAAAATATCAAACTTATAGAATGCTTTTAGATCTTGTGCTTATGCTCCCTATTATTTATATCTGTATCGCAGTCGAAGGGGAACTATTTTGGGTACGGGGTCTAGCGACTGCAAGGTATATGCAGCAGCCCCGGGCGTTGTAATTACCCTTAAGATTCATCCACTAATTGTGACCGCGAAGAATTTCCGTAACATCGTAAAATCTACGCGGTCACATTACTATCATAAACAAACAATCAATGTGACATGGAAGCTCAATAACATGCGGTTTTTACAACCTATATATCATTGCCAATGGAATCAATGTAATGTTTTTGAAATTGTGTATATAAAAAAATCGAATTTTTAATCACATTAGGAGGTTGGATCGAGTGTCTTAAAATTAGATTAAAAAGATCAATGAAAGATGAAAAAAAAAAAAACAATTCTTCACCTCCTAATTAATATTTTGAGCTTTTTGCATAAAATAAACGCTGTTTTCAGTTATCATAATTTAAAATGCAAAGACATTATTTTAAAAACTCCAGCTTTAACTAAAATTCAAATAGACGTGTCAGAAAATGTTATAAAGTCAAAACATTAAACCAAACGTATGGGTCAATTATGTAAAATTTTGATGAGGTTTTTTTGTATTTCATGAATGTAAACTAAATATGCCAATATATGTCGATAAAAATCTTAAAGAGTTGCTGAAATATGTTTTTCAAAACAGCATGAGAATATCTCAATGCACAACTATCCGCAAATTTGGTCTGCACTGAAATTAGGAAGTTAAATTTACAGTACTTTAAAACTATTGAGTTATGAAAAATAACACATTTTTATCTCCTGAAAACATTCTGGCATAAAATATGGTCACTACAAAACTCTTTAAATATGTATTTTTCCCTTAACAATTTTACTAAATAAAGTAAATTTGCCATTGTAGATAATATGAGTAGAATTATTTAAAAAATAAAAAAAATGTGTTAACTAGAGGCGAACCAAGATGGCTATCCCCTCCCTCCCCAGAAGAATTGTCACATTTAATATCCAAACTGTTTCCCATAGTTTTTCCTAGTACATATATTTTATTTCACATCGATTGTTCATAGAACTATTTTAGAACATTTAATCCACGCACTCAAATACCTATGTTGGTGTAGTCAGTCTGTGAATACCCTTGATTTATTTATTCATTCACTTATTATTATTTTTATTTATTTATTTATTTGTTGATTTCGGTACAAGTATGCAACAATAGAGATATATTCCATAACACAAAAAAACTACAAGCGTTTCAGATCGTGAGTATGGTCAAATGTCACCTTCGCCCGTGAACACATATAATATACACATAAAGATGCGCATTCCTTCTACGTAATCTATGTCCTTAAAATATCTTTGTTAGTGTAAATACCTGTTATCTATTCACAAATTCATTGCACATACATCTCAAAGATCATTTGATTATCTTTTAAACAGTTAATCTACTACCAACGCACTTTGATAAGTTTACATCATTTGTTAAAGAGGGATTATTAATAGGTGATCCAAGCAACGTCTTTTAACTCTTATTTCAAGATGCGGGCGTGCATTGTGATTAAATTGTTTGTGTTGCTTATTTTTGTGAATGAAACATTCTCTTTTGGTAAGTTTGAATATACCCTACAAATGAGAACTTTATTTTATTCAATAACTTACTTGGCTGAATATCAACATAAATTTAATATTAAAAATTTCATTAAGCGTACACATGTATAAAATGCACAACCCTTTAAAGCTCAGAAAAAAATTAATGTTACGTGGCACCATAAAATGATATATTTCATTTTCAGCTATATTTGTCTGTGATAACCTAACGAATCAATTTTGAACCCTTAAATTCAATAAGTTTATAAAAAAAAAAACATGAGTGACATAAAACCGGCGTGTCTTAGAGCAAAACCGAAAAACAGTATTGGCTGCGCCGCGCAGCAATACTTAGCATGTTCTATTCTTTAAAAAAAAGTCGTTTTAAAAAAATGTTGTTTGAAACTGTACAAATTGGAAATAATATAAGTAATAAAAAATCATTTTTTTATACTATGAGGTGATAATTTCGGTCGAAGCATGGTCAAATCTATCATAAAGCCCTTCGGGTTTTATTTGATTTGAACACGCCCCGGCCGAAATTATCACCTCATAATACTCGATGAATGATTCCTTTTTTCTTAAATAACAAGTTAAATTGAATATGAATGGGATTTCTTACAGTGGTTTGTAGTGTAATATAACCCTCAATATTTCAAAGACACCGATTCATCATTTTAAATGAATATATTTAAAAACAAATATTAAGTTAATTGTTGTTCCGTATAATTACGAAGGTGTTAACTTATTTTATTTCATTGTTTTAAAATACTTGTTATATTTTGTCCTTATTAGTCAACCTTGTTCACGATCAAGGGTTATATGGAGCGGCAGCCATGAGTTTGAATCCTGCAAATCCGGCTTGGATAGCGGGGAAAGCCATCGACGGCAATACAAACCAGAACTACACGTCCAATTCCTGTGCTATAACGGATATACCTCACCACCATTCAAATAATGAGTTTGTCTGGTGAAAGGTTTGGTTGGATCGACCATTCAACGTAGCGTACCTGGAAATTTTCTTCGAATCGAAAGGTAATGGAGAGAAAGAGAGAGAGAGAGAAGGAGAGAGAATTAGAATGTAAATTTCACACTGTCTTGGCAAAATATTTGCACTCTGTCTAAATATTACATAAACATGTGACATTTTTTAGGTTACAAGAATGCTACAGGATTTTCAATATACACCTATGACACCCAAGTTTTCTACCCATTGATCGATCCTGAACACCTTGTGTACCAGCACGATCCAATGTCTGGGTGCCCGGCATCGGTAATGAACATCACTGTTAACAGAGTTACACAGGGGATAGTGTATATCAACAAGCGACCACCGGGATTTACCACTACATGTAAAGGTGCAGATACAGCGTACACTTCAATAAACATCTGTGAAGTAAAAATCATGGGTATGTACTCATTTACACCTTTTAGCGTTATTATTTTTTTCGAAGTTTTTTCTATTCTTCCTGTACTTTTATCAACTACTTAACACCACATTAAGAGGTGCTGTTATCAAACACTTTTTTAGGCTGTGATCAGAGTAAATATGGCGTGGATTGCAGGAGTGACTGTCCACAAAAATGCAAACATTATCACTGTGACGCGTTTAACGGATCGTGTATACATGGCTGTTCTGATTCCCAAGCTGTCTCATCGTACTGCATAGGTAAAACAAAAAAACATGCTGATTTTAAGATTACATGCCGTTTAAAGTTAAATTTTAGCGACATATTGACAATACTTTATACCTTTTGATAAAAAGGAAATTAGACTTGATATTGGCATAATGTTTAGTAAATAAATATATGAATTGTCAGTTATAGCAAACTTAAAAGTTTTTCAACAACATTCATTTCTCATGCGCGTATGAAGTCACTGAAATCTACAATTTTTAACCTTTTGCAAACATATCATCTTTTTTAAATACTTTCGATCTCCGATCCTAAGTCATATTCAGTAACCGATTCACCGGTACAACATTCATTTTAATTCAATACATGTATGATCTTATCTTGTATATTTATTTTATAATATCCAGCATGGGCAAATTTGCAATAACTTTGTAAAATGCATAGATAACGTCAATATGTTTTTAAATTTCATTTCATTTATAAAGTTTGAGGGACGTTTTACATTTTTATGTTGAAAAACATCTTTTAGACTGACGGTAAGAGAACCTTGAAAAAAAAAGAGTGCAAAACTGCTCTCGAACTATTTTAAACATTCATATTTCGTACATTTAATACAATGGTTGTGATTTGGAAAAATACAGACATTTTGATAAAATTGGTAGGAATTCGGAAGGGTTGAAAGCACAATATATACCCAAGGGTATGTCGTTCCTATTTGTGAACAAGTATGTTGCGATAAAAAATAGAAACAATACATCTTGTACTTCAAACCGGACATTTTTAACAGAGGTTTGAGAATAATACTTTAAATGCATGTTTTAGTTAATATTTTGTAGGAGGCAGTATCCACTCGACGCGGGGTTTTTTCTAACATAAGTTACATGGAATTTCTGTGATTTGTACCTTTGTGAAATTAGATCTTTGTCAATATATACAATATCCATCACAACATCGATCAAACTAATTATTTTTTGTTCTTGATTTTTTATAGGATTTTATTTCTATTTCAGCCAATGACATTTTTTATAATTAAGGACATGATCATCGTCTTGCAAATAAATTATATTTCTTTCTTTATAAGTTTTTTTTTTAAAAAAATACTCAGAAAGTTAAATAACTGTGAAGAAAGAGTAAAAAAAAAGATATGACTGTTTTATAGAGTGCAAACATGGAACATTTGCATTAAATGGAGTGTGTGTCAACTGTCAAGGTCATTGTAAAGATGACGCCTACTGTAATACGTCAACTGGAGGGTGTGATGGCGGATGTGATACACATTGGCAAGGACGTTACTGCCAAGGTACTTAATTATGTGCAGAATATTTAAATGTTTAGAAACAAATGCACTGCTTATCAACAAATCTTCTACGACTTTTACGTAATTTACAGTCAAACTTTTTTAAAAGACATAATCTTTCCATTTCGTAGATTGTGTTCAAGGATTTTATGGAGATAATTGTGAAAAACAGTGTGGAGAATGTAAAATAGGATCCACATGCAACACAACTTCCGGATTATGTCCGAATGGTTGCAAGGACAACTGGACTCCTCCTTTCTGTACAGGTACAATAACATGATATAACATTCTAAACCATAATTTAACATATCAAAACAAATAGCAACGAGAAATTAATTTAAAAAACACCCTCCACACTATCCTGTGGCAAGCTACAAACGGGTTCTAGAGAGATCTCTTTTAACCATCAATACCGAAATCAGGTCATCCAATCCAATATAATTGATTTGCATCTTTTCAATTATCCGACTGTAATTTTTTTTTAACCAAAATGATATTTAAATCAGAATAAGAACTCAAAAAATAATATGGAATTTGAAAACAGCCAAACCTTTAAACAACGTGAATAGGTGTGTCATTAAATGTATTGTCTTATCGTTAGAATGTGAGTCTAATAGATATGGCCCTAACTGTTCAAATACATGTGGACATTGCAAAGACGGAAAGGCGTGCTCCACAGTGACAGGTGCTTGCAATAATGGGTGTGAATACGGTTGGGTCGGCAAACAATGCGATACTGGTAAATAATGTAAAAACATGAAATTACATAGTAAAAATGCAATATAAAATACATCAAATTCCAAATACCTTATTTGTCTCTGATTTCACAATACGGTTGGTTTAATAGAATGCGGTGATGGAACATATGTTTTCGATGACAAGTGCGTCAAATGTCATGGGTTGTGTAAAAACAGCGCGCCCTGTAACAAATCAACCGGAAATTGTGATAATGGATGCAATGATCATTGGACTGGAAATTTCTGCAATGGTATGTTGTTTTATTTGTAATGAAACCGTTTTATATGTTGCATTTTTTCTTAGCCAATTTTATCAAAGATTTTTTTTTTTAAATGCCATGCATTAACCAGTGTGTTTATTATATATACTATATATATTGTATTTTAAAACAAAGAATGTCAAAAGTTAATCAAAACCATTCATTAGAAAATGTTAAACAGTTTTGTTTACACCGATTTTGAAAGAAAAGACATATACAATCATAAAAAGAATACCCCTTTGTTTACTGTATTGTTCAGTCTGCAGTGACGGAACTTACGTTTCGGAGGGTAATTGTGTCAAGTGTCAGGGAGTGTGTAAAGACCACGCACCTTGTAACAAGTCAACCGGAACGTGTGATAATGGATGTAGTGATCATTGGACTGGAACATTTTGTGAAGGTAATGTACACGTTTTGTCAATGTAAAGATTTTAATCTCGAAATAAATCCTTTTATAAGGATTCATGTGATCTGAAACAAAAATGTGCAAAATGCATTCTAAAGGCCTTCTTCTTTCCTTTGTAATTTTATTTGAATTATTTTGTAGTTTGCTTTTCAAACTTATGTTGACATGCTGATTTTTTATGACCATTATGATCTCTTTCTAAAACGGGGAATCGAAACACCACATTCCTGTTTATTTAATATTTAATTAATTTCGTAGACGTTTTGTACCTGGTGTTTTGTTGATGGTGAAACATATATAAAGCCATTTAATAGCTATTGATTTTGTTTATTTCTACAACAGCAGTTTTCTGTTTAAAAACACAACACTCCTGGTTTTTTTTTAATTTTGATGCATGAAGGACTATATTTAATTTCAATCCACGTATATTTGTTGATCGAGATTTAATCTTTTGTAGAATGTACTGATGGGTTTTACAACACGAATTGCAGTGGCATTTGTGGTTTTTGTGTAAATGACGAAATTTGTGAAAAGACTAATGGACATTGTAACCATGGTTGCATGACAAATTTTAAGGAACCGCTGTGCCAGGGTATTTAAAAAAAGATTTTCAATAAAGATTTTATATAAGTATAACTATCTTAAGAAAAATGAAATTAAATCTTTTAAAGTCATTAAACGATATCGTACGTTTCGTTCCTTTATATGTTTTTGTAATAGAAATGAGAGAAAAAATAGAAGATAAATTATTCATTCAACAAATTTTTCAGTAACAATTTTGTGTATTAGCTATATATGCTCGATCGAAAAACTTTTCATTACCTCTCTTCACACTTGTTTGCCAATCTTGATTGATGCACTCTAAGCAGTTATATAATTAATTTTTGTTTTAAAGATTGCGTACCTGGGTTCCATGGAGAAAAATGTCAAGAAATGTGTGGAGAATGTAAAGCTGGAACTGTATGTAATTCCAGATCCGGATTGTGTCCGGACGGATGTGAAGATAACTGGATGTTGCCCAATTGTACAGGTTTACTGATCTCTAAGTCGTTGATATCAATATATATGACAACAAAAATAAATGCTTCTTAAAAAGAAAAGTTTTATACATGTATATAAAAGCAAAGTGTCAAGTAAAGAAAATATTAAAATACAAAACTGTTTTGAAACATGAAATTAATGAAGTTTTGATTACTTTTAATTCTTATAAGCATGCAAGCCTTATAAGTACGGCCCAATTTGTACGCTAAACTGTGGGCACTGTAAAGAAGGGATGTCATGTTCCACGGACACAGGGACTTGTTCTGGCGGATGCGAAGAAGGCTGGAATGGAGAACGTTGCGATACTTGTATATTATTTCTACTTTTGTTATATTTAAAGATATAAAAATAACGCTTGTATATGCCGAAAAACATTTTGAAAATTCTAAATCTTGTAGGCCTCCTTAATTATTCTTAAATATATTTTAAGCATCGTGTCTTGGTGTATACAGTATGAGACACATTTTAACAAATAGATTATTGTTAGTGTAATTTAACGAGCTATTCTAAAAGTAAATATAAATATATATTTTTTTATTTTATATTGCTACAGAACCAACTAAACAACGTTTTTTTTTTTACTAACTTATAAAATATTTCTTGTTTGGCAAAACCTTATTTTACAGCAAAAGACAAACAGTATCAAATAAGCGAAAAAAAGTAAAATTTATAATTTATGCTAGAATAGAAAAAAATGTAGACACATTCAAAAGTGGTACTGTTGAATCATATATCGTTGCCTTTACTCCAATAAATATTTTAAATTTTTATAAATCCACCTTGAATCGTTAACTTCATGGATTAATTCAGTTGTTTGTTTTTTTACAGTCTGCACGTCTGGGACATATGTTTCAAACGGAAGGTGTGTCAAATGTCAAGGGGTTTGCAAAGACGGCGCACCTTGTAATAAAACTACAGGAAAATGTGATAATGGATGTAGTATGCATAGGACAGGAACATTTTGTGAAGGTACATTCATTTGAAAACTTTTATTGAAAAATGAAGATGAAACTCATTGATTGTAACAAAGCAACATGTTAAAACGTATCTTTTTTTTCATTTGTACACTAACATTTATGAAGAACTTATTATATTAATAGCACATTTACACACGTGTTTACATTCTGAATACATGTATTTTTTAAAATATATTAATGCCAATTGATATTTTCATACAACTGTTGCAGAATGTCTTGATGGGTTTTACAACACACAGTGTAGCGGCGTGTGTGGATCTTGTGTTAATGGTGATGTGTGTGAGAAAATCGGAGGACACTGTGTAAATGGTTGTATGGAAAATTATCAGGGACCATTGTGTCGAGGTAAAATTTAATGAAAAATGAATTAACAACAGAAATTCATATTTTATCAACTGTTATTTTAAAGTGAAAAAATAAAAAGATGTGTCAAATTATAAGAGAATATGCATGTACCCATTCTAAACATTTTCCAGATTGTGTTCCTGGGTTCTTTGGAAAAAAATGCTTGCAAAAGTGTGGAAAATGTAAATCTGGAGAAGCATGTAACACTGTAACTGGATTGTGTCCAGATGGATGTGAAGGCCACTTACTGTCACCTTTTTGTAAAGGTAACATTTCATAACTTATTTAATAAATATCGTGTTAATAAAAAAAATAAGGAATATATTGAAATGTTTAACTTTACATCCGAAAAAAAATGAACAAAAATTCAACATCACACTTACAGAAATTTAATAAAAAAATACCTTAATGTTTCAGAATGCGGACCCTATAAATATGGTGTAAACTGTACTTTGGACTGTGGCCATTGTAAACGCGGTGTACCCTGTTCTGTAGATACAGGGAACTGTTCCACTGGTTGCCTAAAAGGATGGAGCGGGACACACTGCACAGGTACATGCTGATTTAATACTAAAATATTAAGACTTACATCAATTTCAAAATGTAACACGAGTTTTTATTTATTATTATTTTCAGTGTCCATCCATTCTGTAGCAGACACACATCGAGGTAAACATTTGTAGAAGTGCAATAACCATTTGGAATTGTTGTTGATGTTTAATTTCTTTATATACCCATTTTTAAAAAATTATATGAACCGTAATAGCGTTTACATTTTATTTTCAGAGCACGGGTTGAATCCAGCGGTTCCGATTCTATCATCTGTATTAGGAATAACTTTAATAGTGTTAATTATATTTTTTGTACGGTACTTTAGACAGAGAACTACTTCTGAAGGCGTAATGTAGGTCATAAAACAGTACCATATCATGTATTATGAAATGAAATAAAGGAAATCAAACGCAGATTAACTTATAACATATTCATTTATATTTAAAATTAAGTTACACCAATTTTTCAATCCATACATGTATTACATTTATAGAAGTCAGTCAAACAACTAGGGCTACATGTATCAATTATTGGTTTTTTTGAATGAGGAAATAAGGAGCAGACTTTGAATTTTCTTTGAGATGACCCCCTAAAAACGATGTGGTAAATGTCTGATTTATTTTGTTTTTAAAAGACTGATATCAGTAGATATCCATGTAAAAAAAAAATTTAAAAAGGGCAGAACAAATTAAACCCGGCCTCGTTTATACAAGTCATGAAAAACAGAGCCTATTCAAAAACATTACAATATGTAAATTTTTTCACTTTCAATCCTGATGGCGTCAAGCCAGATGAAAGTACATGTAAAAAAATATCAATTTTGAACATTTTAAGTATAATTAAGACAAATTAATTTACTTTTTAATGTTTGTTTAGGGGAAAGGAGAATATAAAGGCATTAAATTAGTGAAAGCTAGTATCGTGACTGCAACGGTATGCCCATACAAATAGCGCGTATTGAAAATTTGTTTGTATATGCCATTGCAAGTATGAAACTATATCTTTCCAAAACTGATGGTTAACTGCTTAACTGTTCAATTATGACTGTTTGCTTTTTGTGCAAATCTGAGTTATTTTTAAAAATACGGTCCTCAGGACAAATTCATATTAATAGATGAACCAATGTACCAACCATAAGCGCGAACTTCTTTTTTACTTACGACGTTGCACTTTACAATTGTTCAATGTTTGTTATGTCATAATAAAATTCATCAGTTAACCTTTGAGTACCTACCCCTGTCATACTAGTAAATCTGCAGTAGACATTTGACATAATTTACATGCAAAAATATGTAAAACGTAAATATTTTGACCTTTTAAAAATGTAACAACCTCTGGGTGTTTATCATTCAAATTTGGTTCAACTGAGGCATTTGATTTTACTTAGCAATCACCAAACGGTCCCTTGTCGGAGTGGTTATGTTTTCCTATTTTGAACTTGCATATACATCATAATCTTTCTTTAGCTAAGATCTGACAATACGGGTCTTTGGATTACCACGTCTTATTCATCTGGCAGGCACATCAATTTAAGGTTATGTTCAACCTATATCATTTATACACAAATATGAATTCAATATCAGAGAAAAACAAGAAAAAATATTGATGCAATCGCCAAATGGGCCGCAAAAAATATAATCGTTGTATGAATAATCATTAGTTGTTTACATAAAAAAAACACTAAACAAAGATGAAAATAACGAATTGGTTGTTCTATTAATCTTTATGGTGAATTTCAATATATTTTTCAGCAACAGGTTTCGAAATTTAACATTTTACTTTTATTGATAAAAATCTAGTTCGTTACTGTAAGCATTTGTAACGGTAATTGTAATTATACCATTGCCATAGTATGAGTATGAAGTAATGGAGAACACATTGATTTCAAAGTTTAACTCATCATTACTCTCTTGGAGATAAAGTTTTTCAAACCATTTTTATTTTGTGTTGCATTGTATTTAATCATTTAAGATCATATGCTCATCCGGTAGAAACTGCACTAAAGGTAAAACAATTTGGCTTTTTTTTTCTAAATGGAAACATAAATCTTATCTACACTTCAGTCAATGAAGATAATTATGCCCATTTAAATTGCCTGAGGTTCTTTAAAGTATTAAAAATAAATCATGACGTCAGCTCAAATTTTCAGTTCTTTGATATTTTTGCGTTAATAATTGATATGGACGTCATTAAGGTCTTCCGTTTCCAACGGAAGACCTTTCTATTATTGTGCGGGAAAGATTATTTTTCTTTTTTTTTTTTCTTCCTAGACGCGAACTTTGAGGCTTCATATCTTGCTTATTTCTGAACGGTTTTTGCTCAAATTTTCAGGGCTAATGTACTTTACAAAACACTATCTTAAGCAATTCATAAAATTTAGAATTCCCTTTCCGTTAAAGAGTTATTCCCCTTTTAAAATTTTTTAGGGCCTTTTGTTTCCAGACAAAGGCTCCGAGACTATGATAGCAGGGAATGGGAATCCAACGAATTTGAATAACAGAGACATTGTAGTTGTGCACATCTGTTTTTGTTTTTAGATTACGTTTTTTATTTAGGAAAAGGTAGGGGGTCAAAAAACAGGATTTAAAAAAGTGCGAAAATTTAGACATATTTTCCTTTATATCTTTTAAACGAAAAATATTTTGTTAAGACATGTAGAATAAAAGTTGTGCAAAATATAGAGGGCTTTCATTTGACACCAATAAATAAGGGCTGGCCCCTTAAATTAAGGGCCAATGGCCCCTAAAAAAGTTTGCTTAATAACTCAAAAACGGTTAGGATTTTGATATAGCTGTCGCTGAAAAAGTTGTTTGTTGGGATCTCATAAAGGTCGCTACAATGTTATTTTGTATGTGATTTGTGTAGTATGAGTGTAAAAAGCTTTACATGTTAACATGTACCTGTTTTCATTTGACAAGTTAACGAAAGTCTTTGCGCGTACAACTGGCATAAAGTCACCGCAGAAAGTATGCTGGTTTATACAAACGGCATTAATTCATAAGAATTGTTTTTTTAGAATATACGTGCTTTTTTTAGGAGTTTAAGTCATTGTCGTTAAGTTTTTATAATGCTCAACCCTTAAAAACGGGATTTGGAAAACAAATCATTGTTTTTCTTTTCTAGTAAACCACAAAATATGGAATTAAAAAAAATCTATGCATTACATTTTAGTTATTAACTCCATACATTTAAAATCTACCTTGAATCAGAGCTGGTGTGTACCATTACGTAAGCTCTCCCTCGCCCGCGGCCGAGAAAATCGGTCACCATGGTCGCGGCTGGACTACCTAGCGGTCAGGGGTTATCTAATACACGAGAGTTGCGTCTCTCATATATGATTTTATTTATCCGCAAACCCAAGAATTGTTTTCGTTTTGATTACACATGTTTTTTTATGGATTAAACGATTGGGTGTCAATTAAGAAATCGTTCAGTTAATTAATAAAAGCAACGTCATTCTCAATCTAAAGCAATAATAGATATAGATAAATTGTGGGTTTTAAGTTTAAAATAAATAACTTCTATTTGATAGAGTAAGGTCATTATACTGCAATTTTCAAGGCTGACTGGGTTCTGAGCTGTGTGGGTCTGTGCGTTGTACCTTTACGTAATCTATCGTTCGCCCACGGCCGAGGATCTCAGCCACGGCTGCACTACATAGCGGTTATTTATACACAAGATTCGCACACCGAGACGCACACTTCCATGCATATGAACGTGTTTGAGTTAATATAGTCGTAAATACAAGAACTGTTTTAATTTTATGTTATAAAAGTTTGTCCATTTTGTATTTATTTAATTAAATTTGAGTGTAAATGAATATTAATGAACGATATTAACCCAAATCGGAAATATCGTCATACATAAATTAATAGTTGGTTTGTTTATATAAAATATTTCATAAACTGTACAAATAAGGTTTAAAATCAACAACAACAACCCCCCCCCCCCCCCCCTAAATATTAAACATTTAAATGATGATCATCTATCGCCCATGGCTGAGGAGATCCGGCACGATTGGACAAGTGATCCGCGGTCGGTTCGTGATCTTGTACCTTATCACGCGTTCATGTTTCATATTTTGGCATTTTGCACGGACACAACTATATTTTATTATGTTTTCAACTATTATTTTGGTTTAAGATGAAAAGATAAATTTATTTTACTTGTACAGTTGATTAAGCATTGGTGTATACGATAGCGTACAAGGTAGTTTAAAAATCAAATCAAATTATAATCAAAGTTCCATGTTACATGTTTGCGGTAGGTGCTAGCACGATAAAAGAATGTCCTGAGCTGAGGCATTCGATGATTATTTAAAAGAATATTCACATGAGTTTTAAACAACTTTAGATTAGATTCTGTCGGTCACATATTAATCACTTCTGTAGTTTTTCTACATGTTCGTTTCATTATGGAAGCGAACTCATTGCTGCCCCCCCCCGCCCCCCTCCTCCCGCCCCGCTGACAGGAGCTCGCGCTGTATTTTTTTTTTTTGGGGGGGGGGGGGGGGGCGAAACGATATCAAGATCTGTCGAAAATCATTTTTGGTGGCTTCTTCTTATGTGTAACATTTTGTTTCACTTTCCCAACCGTTTGTTTATTCGGTCAGTCTGTGTTAATTCAATCGCCACGTGCGACCGAGAATCTTGTGTCGCTTCAGCGTACACAGCTCAGAACATATATAGCCCCGGGTCATCAATTGTTATGTAATTGAGTAACAGTTGGAATGGTGCTTTTACTACATAAAATATAAATAAAAAAATCATCCAGAAAAAATGTTACCGTAACTCAATAGTCAATACCAAAAATAAAAATCCGTATGATTACAAACTGAAATCGGTTTTTCAGTATTCGGCGGGATTTGATTTTTTCTTCTAACATTAGTATTTTTATTGGTTTCAGAGAATACGATGTAAAAATACAAACAGGAAATAAATCTGATATTATTTACATTGATAATGTTGAAAAATATTTAAAATTAAATTAGTCACATTCGTTAGAAAACAATGTTATACAAACATCCGATAATTTTTTTCCTATGTCGTATCATTCGCGTAAATAAATATGTTCTGTACATATCCATGTACCTCAGAAAAAATTCAAATGATTAAACAAAAAAGAAAGTTGTAATTACTATTTCGGATTTTTTTCAAAGTAATTTAACATTGTATTGAAAAGAACAAGAAATAAAAATGATTTAAATTTTTGACTCAATCTTCGTATATATTACCGGCGCTCCTTACATGTATAACGGCGTTCAGTGTATATAGATTATCATGATCTATTTGAATTAAGTTCCATTCTTAAAGATTCCCTTAATAATTTATTGCATGACTGTGTACATTGTAGGCAAATCCCCGGCGTTAATTACGTCTTGTTTTCCGTTAACAGTGGTTTAAGTAATTAAAATAATTACTTGTAAAAATATCTATAATCGGGATTCCAAAGAACTTACTTCCCGCAATTCATAGAAATGATCAGTATGTTTTCTTTCTATGTTTACATTTAATTTTGTTCAAATAATTAATAAATTTTCTATCATTTAAATTGTGTGCTTCATCAGATACTGATTCCAATTACCTTGAAGTCATTAATTTTTCCATTGGCTATTGACAAAGAAAGAGACGCTTGACCATCCAATGAAAACAAATACACAGAGTTTGATTGATAGGTTCAGCCAGGTGCAGGTCTCACCCGATGTCCGAGGTTATGTGTGCCGCGAGTGGTCTCAATAAGAGTTATCGATGTAAATAAATTTAAAAAAGATACATGCTTATCAAAACATGCTCGTGTAAGTTAAAGTTGATTAAGGCTTGTTCCAACAGAAATCATGTTTTGTTAACTGTATTTAATATTTTTTATGTATAGCGAATTTTAATATTGTACAGTCATTTTACCGGTAACGAATCAGTATGCGGTTTCTCGTGCATGCAACTGTTATTATCAAAATTCCAAATGTTTTTATTTTTTGTTTAAATCGCGTTTCTTTGTCCTTCTAAACTGTATCAAACTTCCGAAAATATAAAGGATGAATTACGGAGACAGTAATTTCAACACCCCCTCCAGTTTCCTAGTTTCGAATTCGTTTCCCAGTATCGAATTAAGCGCCCTTTATCACTTCTGACCGAATATTTTGAGGCGAATTAATTTCAAAAATATTCTAGAGGTACATGTTAATGGACTTATAAATGAACAAGGAAAAACGATTGTGGGAATCAAACAAATTATATGATCGTTATTTTTATCATACCGTTTTCCGGTCAAATTGAAACTGGACTTGAACAGTTTTCATTTCCGTTACTTTATAATATTGAATTTTCATAAAAACACTTTATAATAGTAATTGATGATAAGTAGTTGCCATTTTCCTTTGTTTTTCCCGTATATCTATCAATTATTGCAGCCAAATAATACTGCTGTCGCAATGAACCGTAACTAGGAAAACTACATGTGGTTCTATTTGAAGTCGTAATTTCATTCAAAGCTCCATTATTATTTGATATGATGTATTATCTTTTTAAATGAATTATGTTTACTAATCATTCACTAAATAGGGATCAATAACAAACTTATTTTCATAGTTAGGCTTAATTGTTTTCACACTTTCGTTTTTTCTGCTTTGAACATCCGGTAGCTCATATCTGGGGCACATTTTTAATTTGTAAACAATTCGGTAAATAATCGTGCAAATGGCAAACAACTTCACGTACTGATATAATATTTATTTCTGTGTTATAATCACCTAGCTAGAATTTTTTAAAACCTCAACTTTGTCTTCCACCAATAATTTTTCTAAAAATTATTCGATACTGGCAAATATTCGTTACCGGTAAAATTGTACCAGTACTGAAACATCGTATAAAAACGTTATATATACATGTACTCTGTAACTAGTCGTCTTTTAATACATATACCTTTCTTTTGTTTGTTAAAAATAAATTCAATTTTGTTAAAAGATAAGTATATCATTTCTTCTAGATTTTTTTTTCATGAAAATACCTACAAGAGAGTTTTGCCAATCACAAACAGTTTAAAGTACATGTAATGTAAAACACGGGCTCCATTTTGAAACAAATTGTCAGAGAGAAAATTCCGAATGAAATCTGATAAACGTTTCACATGGTTCTCGCACGCTTTGCTCGAAATGATTTAAACGCATTGTCCGAAATTCTGCACGCTTTGTCCGAAACGCTAAACGGTTTACACGAAACGCTTCACGATTCACACGAAACGCTAAACGGTTATTACGAAACGTTTTTCGCACGTAAGTCGCACGCTTTTTTGTTGTTGTATAGTAGTACGTTTCAGGGTCTGTAAATTTTGTCAGCACGCAACAATTCTAAATTGCACATTGTCTTCAAAAATTTACAAATATTTAAATAAAGAAGTTATCATAGAGAAAAGGTAACGTGTTTTGTAAACGGGTTCGGTTTAAAAAAAAAACAACACAATTCCTGACATGACACATGAGAACATACTGTTTTTTACAATGCTTGCTACCCTCTGAAAATTTAACTCGCCATTAAATATCTCATTTTTTAAATAATGTTTGTTACGATTACATAAACTGTGTGCGACAAATAGTTTTCCTAAAACATTTTCTTATTTTCTTTTTCAAAACACGTTTTATATGCAGGCTTTCAATCACAACACGTTTTTATAACAAAAGCAGAACTGAAAGTTTAGTAATTATAATCGTTTGACACCATATCACATATATTTTCAACTCGCAGCAACAACGGAAGACCTACTCGTGGCTTTGCCACGAGCTCTGCTCTAGTTTTAAGATATTTTTCTACCATTTTTCACATGGAAATATCATAAATACACACATAAAGTCATTTTATTCGACGCAGAATAAAGAGATTCAAATAAATCATTTATATAGAATTTCATGTCATTCAGGACTTTAGTATTTCAGGTCTTTAGAATGTCCCATATACAGATACCGATACAATGAACAACTCTGGAATTTTCCGAATAGATTATAGTCTCGAAAAAAAAATCGCTTCGAACACGATAGTCTATGATTTAATTTACATTTACATGTACGAGTAAAACAAAAAAATATGTAATATTTTTAAAGGCGTAAAACGTATTTCTACATGTAAATTTACTTTAATTCATAAAAAAGCATAATATTCATATATTGATATAAAAACAAGTTGCTGTCCTTTAAAAAAGGACTACAATACGTGGACCATTTGCATGTGTTTCCAACGAAAACGTGAAAGCTTTAAGATTATCAGAGATTCCACCAACCCTAGCCCCCTGCTTTTAACCACTAAATTTGTACGTTGGATTACGTATATGTATAGCCCGACTTTTTATCTCAGAATTTAAAAGGTTCATACTTCTGACATAATTATGATCTATCTATTAATGAGGATTGCATGTATAGTATCAGGTATTCGGCGAATTCTACTATTTGCGCACACATTATGATTCGCACTACTTTGTTAAGTATGCAATGACAGCTTTGTGTAAATTAATTTCATATTTCGATTCATTTTTATTGAGATTTAAACTTTTATACAGTGACATAATTATTCAATCATTCTTAAATCCTTATAAAAATTTTAATCGGGAAGTACTCTAGCCTCGCCTACTATAAAAGTAAAGTTACATGTGTATTCGGAAAACAACAAAACATTGCAAATTATGCTATTTGATGGATGTTGTAGTTTCGGCATACCATTAACTTATTTAATAATACTAACAGTTCATATCACATGCCGATTATTTCTTTAAAAGGAATACTTTGTTTTCTGTACTGTTTACCGTCAACTTTACAATTACAGCGCCTTTGAACTTATGCACATATGGCATGGAATCCCGATCCCGATTCAGATAAACGTGTGCTAGCCTGGTTCCCTGTGCTACCCATTACGCACAGGAACCAGGCTAGCTCATGCGCAGGCTGAATTTTCCCCATAGCATCCGGAATAACCTCGCTTATATATTTTCTGCGTGGACCTCAGGGTCCACGCAAAAAACTTTCCCGCAGACAAGCAGTTACAATATCTAAAAGTATATCATGTAACGGTCCGCCTTCTTGTGGCTCGTCATAATACATGGACATGATAGCGAATTATATAAAATTGTTATTATGGATCTTTATAATAGGACAACCAAACATGATACCATCAATCAATTTGTTTTGCATACATGCTATTTTTAACACAAAAGCAAGACATTATTATGTAAAACCAAAGGTCGCATATTTACTTCTGTTTTGCTGCACAATCACAGCGCAGTGAAGTTTTTATTGAGTTATTATTGAATCAACACCCAGGCAGAAATAATAAACTGGTATGTCATTTCAAAAAATCAAATCAAACGCTATTTTCACAAAATAATAACGATCTATTTACACGTATATGCTGATCTCCTTAATTAACAAATCAACAATACAAGTTAAAAAATATATAATTCAGTATGGAATTAGATAATATCTGTATAGAATGATTGGGAACAAAATTAGAACATAAAATTTACAAAGCAACTAACATGACATGCATACAAAAAACAAATGTACATGTAAGTAAGGTAGGTCAACTTTAATACACACAATCCTGAATGTTAATCAGAAGTTATCGATGCCCCTAAAATGAGACTGTTAGTGTAACCACACTTTATCTTTAAGCAAGTTCGTTCAACATTCTTCTCATATCAAAGATCAGTAAATTATCTTTTAAACTGTTAATCTACTATCAATGTAGTTTGATAGGTGTCCATCATTTATTCAAGACGGATAATAAATATGTGTTTTTGAGTTATATAATGTTTTAAAGACCGTTGTGAATGATGCAGGCGGACAATGTGGCAAAAGTGTTTGTATTGCTGATTTTTGTAAATGAGACATCTTCTTTTGGTAAGCTCTAATATTGCTCGAATTTGAGATTGTCAATCCTGTTTACATTTTTAAAAATCTAACGTGGGTCATTTAATCATTAAAATGTTTAACACGTCAATACCAATGTTGATTATGTATATACAAAATAGTCATACAATTAAAAAGTTAGATAAAATATGATTATATAATTCTTAAATATTTTATATTTACAGTTAATCTAGTTCACGATCAAGGTTTATACGGTGCTGCAGCCATGAGTTTGAATCCTGCAAATTCTGCTTGGATAGCGGGGAAAGCCATCGACGGCAATACAAACCAGAACTACACGTCTAATTCCTGTGCTATAACGGATATACCTCACCACCATACAAATAATGAGTCTGTCTGGTGGAAGGTTTGGTTAGAACGACCATTCAACGTAGCGTACCTGGAAATTTTCTTCGAATCAAACAGTAATGGAGAGAGAGAAAGAGAGAGAGAGAGAGAGAGAGAGAGAGAGAGAGAAAAGAGTAGTCATAGGGCAGTGTTATCGCAACATATCTGTTCTATACTTAAATATCACTTAAACTTTTGACATTATCAAAATATTATATAAACATGTGATATTTTTAAAGGTTACCAGAATGCTACAGGCTTTTCAATATACACCTATGACACCCAAGTTTTCTACCCATTGACCGATCCCAAACACCTTGTATACCAACACGATCCAATGTCTGGGTGTCCGGCATCGATTATGAACATAACTGTTAACAGAGTTACACAGGGGATAGTGTATATCAACCAGCGACCACCGGGATTTACCACTACATGTAAAGGTGTAGATACATCGTACACTTCGATAAACATATGTGAAGTAAAGATCATGGGTATGTACTAATTTAGACCTTTTAGCATCAATATTTCCTCCCCCACCCCCCGGATTTTCCACCTGTAAGTTTGTCAATAGCCTGACATTATTTCAGGAGGTGTTGCTGTCTAACACGTGACTTTTTTTTCAAGGTTGTGATCAGAGTAAATATGGCGTGGATTGCAGAAATGATTGTTCACACAAATGCAAAAATTTTCACTGTGACGCATTTAATGGGTCGTGTATACATGGCTGTTCTGATTCCAAAGCTGTCTCATCGTATTGCATAGGTAAAAAAAAACCCAGAACATGCTAGTTAAGGATTTCGTGCCGTTGAAAATTATTATTTAAGGAACATATTGGCAATGCGCTATACTTTTTTTACTAAGAGGACAATGTATGAAAAAAGTTAACTAAGTTTGCTTGAATTTGTATCTTTCTGAAATAAATTATTGTCAGTATATGCAATATCTATCATAACAGTCACAGGATGAACTCTGCTATTCAGTTAACTGAATGATAACTGAATGGTATGTAAATGTGACTAAATGGCATTCAGTCACCTCTTAGTTACTTTCTAGTCACATTTTAATTGACTGAATGGCAGAGATTTATCCTTTGATCGATCAAATGTTATTTTCCATTCTTGAGATTTATATGAATACATTTTCTTTACCCAAAGACTCTCTTATTTTGGGGGACAAAAAAAAAACCCGTCATTTTGAAAAAAAAATTGTTTTCTTGATGCAGTTGTTTTAAAGTTTCTAAGTTACTGAAGAAAGAGTTGAACAAAAAATGTAAATATTTTATAGAGTGCAAAGAGGGAACATTTGCATCCAATGGAGTGTGTGTCAACTGTCAAGGTCATTGTAAAGATGGCGTCCCCTGTAATACGTCGACTGGAGGGTGTGATGGCGGTTGTGATACACATTGGCAAGGACGTTACTGCGAAGGTATATGAATAACTGAGAAAATTGTAATTGGAAAAGATATATTAGATTCGGTCTTCAATGCCGATCAACGTATTTCAATCATTAGCGAACGTAAATGAATTTATTTTAAATAATTACTTTTGACTGTAAAATGTTCTTCACTGTTCAAACTTTTAAAATTGTTTTAGAAAATATTAACATATTTACGTAGAAAAGATTTCTGTTAACTATAAGGTTCTTTGTTGTTAAGATTGATATCATAAGGACGAAATTGAATTAACAAAAAATATCTCTATTTTTTTGTCCTAAATTAACTTCATTAAACCTGTTTGTACGTACCATATATGTTATAATGTATTTATATGTTTATACGTATCAAGCATTATGTTATACATGTATATTGTATACAATAGTTGTAAAAACAGCAACCATTATCTGTAGAATGTATGGACGGATTTTATGACGGAAATTGTAGCAGCAAATGTGGTGCTTGCGTAAACGACGAAGTGTGTGAAAAATCTAATGGCCATTGCTCAAACGGTTGCAAAGCACATTTTCAACTACCCTTATGTCAAGGTATTCAACTAAACTATTCTTATATGCGCACAGTGGTGTCCAAAAAATTATATGTTCTGAGTTTCCATGCTATATCTTCTTGTGTAGGTACCTTAATTTTTTTCTTAAATGTCGCAGAAATTGTGGTTAAAAAGTTATTACTTTCCTTAAGATTGTGCTAAAAGATTTTATGGAGAAAATTGTGAGAAGCAGTGTGGGGAATGTAAAACTGGAACCAACTGCAACACTACTTCCGGATTATGTCCAAATGGTTGCCAAGACAACTGGATACCTCCTCTCTGTACAGGTAACATTGTGTTTCATATTAAATATTGAAAAAAATAATGAACTAAGAATAAAAAAATGCCAAAAAGGGTACCCTCATTGTACGGATAACTCCTTTTATAGTTTTCAGATTTGCAGATCAATTGTACATATATCAGAGGTGTGCATATTGCTAAGATTTTGATTTTTGATAATTTATGAAAAAATACCAGCTTTTGAACTTAGTAATTTTTTGACAAAAATTTGCAAATAGGGTACTCCATTTCACTAGATACGGTAGGTAGTGTTTATCAATTCAGGGTTGACATGAATTATGGATACAGTTAACATAAAAGAAAACCCGGTTTGCTGTGACATTGACAGCTTTTCACTTGTTTTTAAAGAATTTTAATTTCATAATATTTTTTAAACATGCAATCATCAAACAAAATAAGATCTTCAAATAAATATGTCTGACTATAGCAACTGAACTTTTTTTTTTTACGGCCAACATTTTTTGACGGTGCGCGAGACTTCAGAAGGCGTCCGTTTTTCGCCAGAAAACCTTCGGCTTGCGAAAACGTTTTTATCTGCTTAAGCCTATCCCAACGTCATCGCTCGGTACCAATCAATTGCTATTATTCTTCTTTAAACTCCGTTTAAAGTAAAGTTTTCAATTAATCCTGACAAAAACATTGTCATACAATGATTATTTAGGTACATTAAATTTTTGCTGACTTTGTTGAAGGAGACAATTGGAATTAACATCGTACTCCCTGGTACATGTAACTATTTCTTTTTCAAAATACAAATGTATTACACATGTACATAGTTTGACATTAATCGACTTTATAAATAATATATAAATAAGTCAGTTATAAACTGTTTTAGCTATTCTGATCATTTTTAGTCGGGCGTCTGTCTGTGTGTCTGTCCGTCCGTCTGTGAATCTCCCAACAATTTTAACTTTTTTTCAAGAAACACTGGGCCGTTGTCACCCAAATAAAACATAGAACACCCTTGGACAAAGAGCTTTCAGATTTGTTTAAAAAAATGTCCAAATCCTCTTCAAAGGGGGGGGGGGGGGGTTAATTTATAATCATTGAAAATTTGTTCGTATTTTTCAACTCTCTTAATCAAAACCCATTATTTGCATTATTTGATGTTGATGTTTGTTTATATGAATAGTTCATTTTAATCTGAAGATCGTTTTGAGAAATGAAATGCTCACCATGCTCAATATGTAATTTGACAATGAATTCATCAAGTTCAAAAGAGACATTTATATATGACCCCCCCCCCCCCCCCCCAAAAAAAATGTTATGTTATCATGGCTGTCGATGTTCAGGTGAGCAATTTGCCCTATTGGTCTCTTTTTTGAATAGAATGTGAGTCTTATAAACACGGTCCTAATTGTTCGAAAAATTGTGGACATTGCAAAGACGGCATGCCATGCTCCACAATGACAGGTGCTTGTAATGGTGGGTGCGAGTACGGTTGGATCGGCAAACAATGCGATACTGGTAAATGATGCGTAAACAAAAAATCAATAGTAAAAATCCAATGCCAAATACATCAATTCAATATTATTTTCTTTCTCTTTTACCCTTACATTCCAGTAATTTACAAAATAATGTTTTAAAAGTATGCAGTGATGGTACATACGTTTTTGATGGAAAATGTGTCAAGTGTCAGGGAGTGTGTAAAAACCACGCACCTTGTAACAAGTCAACCGGAACATGTGACAATGGATGTAGTGATCATTGGACTGGAAAATTTTGTGAAGGTACACATACCTTTGTGTTTTCGACAATACGATTTAAAATTTTCAAACTTTGAAAGAAATTATCTTTTTTCATTCACAAAAAATCAAAAATATGAATAGTCAATGCTTTAGCGTTTATATCTTTTATAAAATTAACGTTGGTTTCTCAATAATTATTGAAAATGTTAAAATGATTAATTCTAATATTTTCTCCGATGTTTTCGCTTGCCAATGACGTTCAAATACTTAGGAAAATATTTCATAACATTCTTTTATTTGATTTTATAACAATATAAGACTGTGGTATTTTGTAGAGTGTGTTGATGGATTTTACAACACTAATTGCAGCGGCATATGTGGACTTTGTATAAATGACGAAGTATGTGAAAAATATACAGGGCACTGTGAGAACGGATGTATGGCTCATTATAAAGAACCACTGTGTCAAGGTCTGTTTCTAATTTTACAAACAAAAACTATACTACCAACCTTAAAGGAGCATGGTATCGATTTTAGTCCAATTCTATATTTCTGTTTTCCTTATTTACAATGCATTACGAATGTAGTTCAAATAATCAAACGAAATTTGAGAGTTTGTCTTAGAGCTATAAGCAAGATACATGACTCCCATTCCTTGTCATGTAAACAACGAGTATGCCTTGTTTTTTGTTTACATAGGTTTAATCTTTTTTTAAAAATCTTTTTCAAGCTACTTTGTCTATCTTTATATTCATTTTAAGCATAACGCACAAATTAACAGTTCATAACGTTTACTACATTTATATTAGGTTTTAAACTTAAATTTTTACTTCAACGTTCAAAATGTAAACAAAAGATTTGTTTACATATCAAAGAATTGTAAGCTCTGTAACTCGCTAATATATCAACGAATGGCACCCACATTTTGGTTGCCAACTAAAAAGGTCTTACCGAAGCATTGCAAATATATAAATCGGATAGATAATTTTTACCAAAATCGTCACCATGCCCCATAAAATGTATAAACCTAAATTGTTTTATATTGCGTTTTCCCGTTTTTTTTATCATAAAAAAGTTTAATAGATGACGTCCATGTGTTCCATTTTTCTTTTATATACAGTTTATAAAAATAAGTTGAATCTGATTCATATACAGACAATTCATCATGAAAACTATATCTGCTGTTCCAAGCAATTTAAATCATATATCGTTTAACATATGGCGTTTTATACTTTACGTTGATTTGTAAGACTGTGTACCTGGGTTCTTCGGAGAAAAATGTAAAAAGATGTGTGGAAAATGCAAAGCTGGAACTGTATGCAACGCGTTAACCGGATTGTGTCCAAACGGATGTGAAGATAACTGGATGCCACCATACTGTACAGGTTCATTATCTATAAGGCTATATATATATATATATATATATATATATATATATATATATATATATATATATATATATATATATATATATATATATAGATATATATAGATATATATATATATATATATATATATATATATATATATATAATATGCGTATGTTTATGATAATAAATGATACCTTAAATAACATTTAAGTTCTATTAAAAAACCTGTAAAGCATTGTAATGATATGTATGTTTATGCTAATAAATGATACCTTTAATAATTTTTTTAGTTCTTTAAAAATGAACATCAAAAAGTATGATACATATAACACATCTGAAAGCACAAAATGTTACAGAGCAAATTATGTTTTAAATGGGTATTGTCACGATTTTAGTCAAATTCTATTTTTCTGTTTTTATTATTTACAATGCTTTAGGAATGCATTTCCAATTACCAAATGAAATTGGAGAGTCAGTAGTGAAGTTATCAGCAAGAAACAGAGCTCGCATTTTTTTGTCATGTAAACATGTTTTTGTTTATATTAGTTTAATTTATCGGTAACAGTTCTTTTTCTAGCATTTTAAGCATAAATAAACAGATGTTAACGTTTACCACATTCATTTTCGGTCTAAAACTGGCGTTTTTACTTTTTCAATTTAAATGTAAACAAACGCTTTGTTTACATAGCAAAGAATTGTAAGTTCTGTATCTCGCTTATAACCCAACAAATGACACTTTAATTTTCGGTGCCAAATAAAATTGCCTTACTGAAGCATTATAAACATTAAAATCGGGAAAATGATTTTTGACCAAAATCGTGACCACGCCCCTTTAAACCGTAAAATAGATAAGATAATATTGATTGATTTTATCTTTTTATTATAAGCATGTGAACCATATAAGTTCGGCTCCGACTGTACACGTAACTGCGGTCGCTGTAAACAAGGAAAATCTTGCTCTGTGGACACGGGAGCCTGTACTGATGGATGCGAGGAGGGGTGGACAGGGAGACTTTGTGATACTTGTATACCAATTTACTTATTCTATTGAAGAATAGAAATATCATTTACAAGTATTTAATGTTTTATGCAATGGCATGCTATTCGTATAAACAGTTTCTAAGCGAGGCAAGCTTCTAACAAACAAGTTCATTAAACAGGACTATCAACAGTCTTAATAGTTTTGTTAAAACATCGTTATATAAAATGAAAAATACAATGTTCATACCGTGTATAATATAAATTTTCATTCAGCATATTTTAGAAACTTTTTGACAAAATGAAAATTAATTATAAAACACAGGGAAAAAGAGAGTGCATAAAAATATGACGTCCTTTTAATCAATATCAACATTATTTAGATGAGTAATATTCCTCACACCAACTACTGCACGGATTCCATTTTCTTACATCTTCTCGCTATCTAAAGAATCTGTTGCGTGTTGAGTTGTTTTTTCCAATAGTATTCTTATTTCTTAAAACGTACAACTACTTTATATGAAGTCTCTGTTTAAAATACAGTTTTACATATTCAACGGAAGATTTCCATTCATCTTGAAAAAATTAAATCAACAAAAGAAATATGATATAATAGTGTGACCTCATAATTCAATGATACTTACAAGTTTTTGGCTAATCATTGTTTAATTTATATAATTTATAATGGTACTAAATTCTATGGTACACCCTATATGTTCATGTATGAATTCAATTGTTGGCTTGTTATAGTTTGCGGTGATGGAGCATATGTTTCAAATGGACAGTGCACCAAATGTCCAGGGATTTGTAAAGACGGCGCACCTTGTAATAAATCTACAGGAATGTGTGATAACGGATGTAGCATGCATATGACCGGCCAATTTTGTGAAGGTGCATATGTTTGAAAACTTTCAAATGAAAATGATATGAGACTGTATTGAGCAAAATGTTAAAACGTATAGCGTTTTCCGTCATTGTTACACTCAGGAAATGAGCAAATTATCTATAGTTTGGTAATATGAAATGCACACATATGATCATCTGTTTTAAGATATATTAAATTAATTTAATATATCTTAAAACAGATTTTGAATAATTTCCATTAAATCATTGCAGCTTGTTTTGACGGGTTTTACAACACACAGTGTATTGGCGTGTGTGGATCTTGTATTAATGGCGAGATGTGTGAACATGTCGGAGGCCACTGCATTAATGGTTGTAAGCCAAATTATCAGGAACCTCTGTGTCAAGGTAAATGTTATGATAAGAGTATAGTGTTATAGTACTGATGTATGTCATAATTTAAATCATATACCATCAAAGTTCATAAATTCTAAAAAAAAAAAATAAACACATTAAACTGAAAAAATCAATGGCAAAAATCATTAATTTTTTTTAAGAATAAACATGAAAAAACATTTTGAATAAAGAAAAACGCATATGCATATAAAATATTTTGCAGATTGTGTTCCTGGATTCTTTGGAGAAAATTGCGAGAAAATATGTGGAATGTGTAAATCAGGGGAAACTTGTAATACTGTAACTGGATTGTGTCCAGATGGTTGTGAAAGTCACCTTATGCCTCCGTATTGTAAAGGTAGCACTTAACATATTAAATAGATATTTGATGGCAAACAATTACAATGAAAAAAAATGTTGTAAAGAAACTGTCCACTTTAGAAAAAAACAGTAACATATAAGACTTCAACACAAAAAATTTCCGTTTCAGAATGTGAACCCTATAAATTTGGTGTAAACTGTACTTTGGAATGTGGCCATTGTAAACACGGTGTACCCTGTTCTGTGGATACAGGCAGGTGTACGACAGGGTGCCAGAAAGGATGGACTGGATCACACTGTACAGGTTAATTTAGGAGAGAGAAACCATGCAAATATAGTTCAAAATAATTTCACATCGTTATTTTTTTCTTAAAATCGTTCGACTGATATAATTTTTAACCTGGTTCTAAAACAGCACTCGCACTAACTTGATTAGAGAACGAAATAAAAAACCTTATCAATGACATGCATTTAAATAATAAATCCATTTTTACTGTGTTTCCATTCAAACTGTCTAATTTTTTAACAGACCGTAGCAATTGAATTGTTTTGGCTGGGTTTATTTTAAACTCATTATATTGCACATTTAATTCATAATCAAAACTAGTACTGTTGTTTGTTTTTCTATTGTCTTTTAGATTGTTTTTGTTAAAATTATAATTGCCAATTTGTAGAATGTGTAGATGGGCTTTACAACGAGCGTTGCAACGGTGTGTGTGGTTTTTGTGTAAATAATGAAACTTGCGAAAAACACAGCGGGCATTGTGTGAATGGCTGTAAAGCAAATTACAGGGAACCGTTTTGTCAAGGTATTTTTTATATTTGAACAAAAGTACTTTAAGAGAAATTTCGCAGGTTTTGGAGTACTGTTTATGTTCTGTATTTATGCGTCAAAGAAAAATGTAAATATCTATTTAACTATAAAAATGACATTGCAGGAAAATAAAGATGATTAGAAATACCTTATCAACGAATCATTTAAGCAAAACGTAGATATAGAACGCTTCATTCGGATGATACAAGATTTCAACAAAATCTTAATATGTTTATAAAAGAATAAAAAGGAGACGCTTAATAAATGTTTTAAAACTATTTAAACACTGATGTTGATAAATCAGTTGATTTTGTAGACTGTTTACCTGGATTCTTTGGAAATAGTTGCGAGAAAAGGTGTGGAAATTGCAGATCTGGGGCAACATGCGATTCGTACTCCGGGTTCTGTCCAAATGGATGTCAAGCCAACTTGGTCCCCCCTTTTTGTACAAGTAATGCATTTGAATCCAAATAATATATATACACGTAGTTTGACAGATAAAAGATATATCTTCAAGACTGAAATTTGTTAAATCTTGAACTGATTCATTATCTTAGCGTCAGTAATATTGCAAAAATCTAATTCATAGAATGTGAACCTTTTAAATATGGCACTAACTGTACCTTGGACTGTGGCCATTGTAAACACGGTGTACCCTGTTCAGTGGATACAGGAAAATGTTCAACTGGTTGCCAGAAAGGATGGACTGGAACACACTGTTCAGGTAAAAGTCGATTATTTACATATATATTACAGGTTGAAATCTAACGTATGTATATTATATTTAAGATGTCAATAATTTCAGTGTCCTCCCAGTCTGTACCAGGCAAACAAACAGGTAAATTGCAAGTTTGAAAGTGTTCTAACACTTTTTCATTATTGCTTTGAATTTACTTTTTTAAATTCAATTTCAAACGATCAAGATTAAGCGTTTTTAATGAATATTTTCTTTTCAGAGCAAGGATTAAATCATATTGTTCCGATTCTATCAACCCTATTTGGTATAACTTTATTGGTGTTGATTATAATTATCTCTGTAATTTTCTATAAACAAAAGAAGTCTACAAAAGGCGTACTGTAACTGATAAATGTATTTACATTTATTAGAAGATTTTAAAAAAAAATGGATTGAAAGGAAACAGATCATACGAAGATTGAATATTGCATATATAATGTATATTAAGATTTTAAACACATTCATTCTTATTTATTATGTAAATGCATGTCTTAAATGTACATGCATATGTTAATTATATACATTGTTGCATTGAACACGTTCTTCAATAATTGTACATTCAAATAAAAACATATTTCATTAAATTTACTAGTTAAAATTGTTTTCACTACCATGTGCGTTGTTGTATCTAGTCTAGCATTTATAACAAAAACAAAATCAACTCCATCCGTCCCCACCACCTACCAACCTACACACTAGGAAAGAATAATGGATATTATTTAATTAATAATATTTAACTGTTAATTGCAGTTTGTGGCACATCAAATGATATAATGCTTTAAGCACTGTTTGAAGTGTTTCTCTATATATCTGCTAAATATAGTACGCATCCAATCAATTTTAACCTAAAAGTAACCGCTGATTTAAAAAAGTGCAAGAATATATACACTTAATCATATTCTAGTACGTAATGGGTTGTGAATATTTTTAGACTGCATTGATAAACTATAGCAGACGTGATCTATATATCAATTTAGTAAAATACTTAAATTTAAAAGCTAAATATTTTCATTCAGAAAATAATGATTTACAAATGATATCTGAAAATCTCAAGTAAATGTACTGCATATGATAATTGCTGACCACCCAGCATCATTTCCTGCTTACACAAAGAACAAGATGGCATTATAAATGTTGGCAGGATTGTAGGACTATTTAGTTTCAGCTTAGGTTTTTTTAAAGGTTGAAGCAATTTCTTTCGAACGGAAATAGTTCTGTTGTCTTAATTGGAGCAACCAAACCCATCAATTATAAATGCCCTATTGCAAATTGATAGTTTGACAACTCTTGAGTAGTTAAATAATATAATGACGTAAACAAAACAATTGACTGCGTCATGTTTAGAAAACAAAACATTCCTCGTCCTACAACAGATAAGTTTATTTTATACATTTAGCTTGCTTACATGCTTCCGTCGTTTGGTAGCAGGAATTTAAGTTATAAATATTAAAGAAAGGAAGATGCCTCACCCATATTTTATCTGTAATAGTTGAATAGCTTGTGAATTCGTTTCTTATTTGAAATGGTATACAGGAGCAATCATAGTGATACTCTTTATGGTAGTCCTTTCAATGTTTCGTTGTATTGGTTGTATAAATATTTTTTGCCTGATCCGATTTTATAAAAGAAAATATTCTGCTAACTTTAATACTTAACGAGAGGCCATGAATATACATGAACATATATTCGCCTAGAACGTTCCCGGTGTTCACCATGCTGTTAGTTCAAGTTAAATGTTACATATACGCGAACATATTGTATATGCCTAATTTCCCTTTTCCGGAATTCTTTAGTAAACATAAGTCGTTTATTGACAGACTGCTACTCTATTGTAGACATTAATATTCTACAATTACTATCAATATTTCAATATCAATATCCGCAAATCGTCTGCCTCATAATTGTCAAATACCCAACTGGTTATATATTTTCACTTCTGTCCAGCTCCAGATAATACCTTTAGAAAACGTCAATTAGTGGTTTACTGACATCCACGACCATGATTTTATACTTTGACCCCTTCATTACCTATTTCCAGAAAGCTGGTTGATTTTTATTTACACACATAATCTATAATTGTTTACATTCTGACAGATGTCTGACACAATTTTGTTTTGCATTTCCCCTCTCAGATTCGACAATTATTTGCAAAACAATTAATACGACTACATAGCGGAGTCGTAAACAATTTCATTTGATTAAATGTTATGATCATTGTCCCGCTAGTTATTTAAGAGCATATGTACTTTTCAATTGTTTATTTTAGCTATACAAATGCGGGAGTGATACTTCTTTTATTGCACCTTCCCTTAAGCCGTTTAAATAATATGCCCATTTACTTAAAGTACAATAATGACAGTTGGGGAATTTTCATGAATGATTTCAATCACTCCAATTGTAAAAGTGCCTTCCAATGATAGGCACCTTTTATAAAATGTTATGTTGGAAGTCCTAAGTAATAGTGTTACAAAAATGTTGACGATCTGTCAGGAGAAAAAAAAAGAACCAAAAATATCTTCAAAACAAGTTCAAAACGGAAAAGGTGTTTAATACTAGCTGTAATAGTATCGAGGTTGTCAAACGTCAAAAGGCTCAGAATCAAAATCATACACACATTGAAATGCATGTTTGTACAAACAAACGTTATCTAATCACAAATCCTTGAACATAGCAAACTTTTGATAGATTATTTTTATCATGGACTTAGACAAGCATACACCCTTCCATCAAGAGATGTACGTTAAAATTCATTTCAATGATGCTTTTCGATTACGTGGCTTCATTTATAGTGCTGCTGATGTTGGTAAATAAAACATTATCTGTTGGTAAGTTTTAATTTATTAAGATAAATTCACAATAATCTGACCTATGATATTTTAAGAGGCGTATACACACACCTAATATAAAAAAGGTGCATTCTACAAATAATACGGTTTTAAATTATTTAGTTGTTGATATGTAGTATTTTTCATATAGTACATGTCTTAATTTTATTGACGAAACGTAAGTGCAAAGCTTATAAAGGAAAAATGTGACTTATAAACTATTTTGTATATACAAAAATTTTATTTTTGTGTTCCTTATACAAAGTTGTAACATAATTAGTTGTTCATAAGAAATGTGTATCTGAGTTATTGAAGTAAATGTTTCTTAAAATAAATGTTTTTACATTTATTTTGAAAAGCGGTCCTTGAGGTTATGGCTTTATCAAATATTTACATACATTTGTGTTGTAAAAACTGTATACGTAATATGGTATACGTGATATCTAAAAAAATGTAGTGGCAATAAATACATAAAAACATTGCCATTGCTCAACATACATCAAGTATATATTTTCTGGTTAGATTGTGAGTCTAATAGATATGGTCTCAATTGTTCCTTTGACTGCGGCCATTGTAAGGATGGAAAGCCTTGCTCCACGGAAACTGGAGATTGTTTCGACGGATGTGAAGATGAATGGACAGGAAAACTATGTGATATCGGTATATATCGTATACTTATAGAAAAAATACTCTTTTAATTCCGCCCTGCGCAATATAAACCGAAAATTCGCCTACCCGTGTAATATAAACCCTAGGGGTGTGATATAAGATTTATCTTCGGATGTAATTACAAACTCCTTTCCGTTAATCATCGGCTAATATAACGTAGAGTTCGTAATGCGATGTTCAACTCCGATCTCCGAGTATGACGTCAAATATTAACGTCGACGTCAACATGTTATACAAACAGCTGGCGCAATAAATTCAGGGAAGTTTATTAGAGATGGAATATACACGTGTATAGACACGGAGTGATTTGTTTACAAAAATCGTTCATCACATGATGTTTGTATTGTTTCTTTAATATTTTCTATAAGTGTATGACATAAAAATCATAACATGGCAATTTTTATATCGCATCCTATATTAGCCCTCGATCGCTGTATATCAGCCCTAGAGCCTGACGGCTCTCGAGCTGACATACAGTGACTTTGGGCTAATATAGGATGCGATATAAAAATTGCCATGTAATAATCTATATATATATATATATATATATATATATATATTACATATATTTATCGAAAAACTACTCATACTATTAACTAAACCAATCTAATTATTATCATCATCGTGAGTTTTTACTATATTGATCGTTTCTACTTTCTTAAAGAGTGTAAGAATGGAACGTATATATCAAACGGAAAGTGTGTCAAGTGTCAGGGACAGTGTAAAGACTGGGCACCCTGTAATAAGTCAACCGGAACGTGTGATAACGGATGTGATGACCACTGGACCGGTAAATTCTGTGAAGGTATATGTACGTAAAATGATGATTGATATAAGGTTTGGGGTGAGAGTTTATTTGGGCAAAAATCTTTTTTTATAGAAGATTTTTCTTGCACTTTTGAATCTTATTATTCTAACACAGGGTAAAGCAGTGCCATTCATTTACCTGAGATATGACTAAAAGGTAACTGAAATGTTACTGAATGGCAAAACATTGATTTTCAGTCACTTTTCAAGACCCTTAAGTCACTTTTCACTTCACTGAATGGCAATGTTTCATCCTGTGTTAATTGTATCTACTTGTTGAACCATTTTTGTTTATTAAGCGATAGTTATGTTGATGAACATTCTGCACGTTTTGAGATACAATAGGTCGTTAACAGGACACCTCAGCACTTTAAATGTTATCAAGGTGAGACTCCGAAATTGAATGTCACTAGGTTATATTATAAAATCAAATAATTTTTAATGTCAAATGTAGTTGGTAAAGTTAAATAATAATAGTTATAAAAAAAATAGATTAACAAAATTAATTACATAAAATGTTTTACAATAAAAGTTTTCTTTTACACAAATGACTGCATCTATACTCTAAAATCAATATTTAATAAAAAAAAAAAAATTATTGATCATTTTGAATTTTCATTATAGGCCACTTTGATCTAATTTCAAAGTGGTTTTTTTTTCTTTTCTTTTTTTGTAATGGTTAAATCGACCTCAAAATGTTTTTTTTTCTTTTTTGCAGAATGCGCTGATAGATTTTACAACAGCAATTGCAGTGGTATATGTGGTTTCTGTATAAATGACAAAATATGTAACAAATACAACGGATCGTGTCCAAATGGATGCCTGGAACATTATAAGGAACCGTTTTGTCAAGGTATATTGATACGGTGTATATATTTCATATATGAAAGATTTTATTGTTTATTCGAATGAAAAAATGGGATGCATTTTAAGGAATTATTGACAAACATCATTGCATAATGAACATGTATTCCTGTATCTTCCCTTATTATTTATATACTCTTGTACATACATAAACGGTGTATTGCAACAGATGAGACCTAATGTTATTTTTTATGTATAAT
Organism: Magallana angulata; assembly: GCF_025612915.1. NCBI lineage: Eukaryota > Metazoa > Mollusca > Bivalvia > Ostreida > Ostreidae > Magallana > Magallana angulata. The sequence goes on along the minus strand of NC_069112.1, from coordinate 73,247,480 downwards.
TGTACTACCTTTAATAAACGATATGTAGATAAAATATATGTCTTGATTTTTAAGTACAAGTGAAGGTCCTCAGATCGACTAATTTTTGTGTCCTATATGTAGGAGAAAGAAAAAGTGGATACTGATTTGTATTTTACATTGAAATTGCATTCCGCATATACTTTACTAGCATGTCAACAAATATATGTTAATGATAAACAAAAGTGTCTCTTTAAATTGTATCTTGTCTCTGATAAGGACCATATAAGTTACCTGTGAACTTTAGAATACCATATTATTTTATTTCTTAACTAAATGCGAAGAAAAGATACTGAACAACTCATGTTTGGAATTTAGAATACCATTATATTTTAATGCTGTACATTTTAAAACATGTACTTGTAAATAGAAAACAAATACGAGAAAATGTTAAATTCATATTATGCAATTGTTAAATGGCAGAAAGGTCGGACATTATGTAAACTATTGACTGATTGATATCAAAGTATTATCTTTGCTGCCACTAGTGAAGTCTACAAACAGTTAGTTGTTTGTTTGTCTGTCTGCTTAATCAAATAGTATTTACGATGTAAATGAAATGTTTGCAATGTATTCATATACGTTTGCATTTTGTATGTATAGTACTTCCATAAACAATAAATAAAACAACATCAGCGTCTTCAATTAGTTTTCCTGTAGTAAACCATTTAATCAATCGTTAAAAATATAGTGAATTTATTAAGACAATCATAATTAATCTAACGTCTCAATTAATAATATTGACACATGTTTTCAAAGATTGTGAACAAGGTTTCCATGGAGAATACTGTGACAAAGAGTGTGGAAAGTGTAGAGATGGAGCAGTTTGCGACAGTTTTAATGGAGTGTGCCCAAACGGATGTGAAGATAACTGGATATTACCTAATTGCACAGGTGACATATGATGCTCTTTTAATGCAAACATTATATCTGATATATATAAACATAAATGCAATATTCAGTGTTTGTTGTTAGGTTTAGAAGACATTGTCTGCATAAATGTATCGGATTTTTGTTTGCCGCTCCTTCTTTTTTTGTTAGAATAAGTTGCGACCATTTAGTCTGATACAAGGCAATACATTTTATACATAAAAAGTTGGAGAAATAATATATAAAGTTCATTGTATATATTTGTTTTGGATAATACAAACAATGTCAATGTTATTGTTATTAAGAACAAAACTCTTAAACAACGAGTAATATGCTTCCGTGTAATATTCAGATAACATTTCATATGACGCATTAAGGCTATTCACAAGATTATATAACAAAAAAATTGCCATGTTGTCATAAGTTATTTATTTTTTGGGGTAATATTTTCCTGAAAACAATCAAAATATAACTTAAATGATTCATTATCTTATATTAGAAAGGTTTGAATAACTTGGAATTGATTGGCGCAACCTGGATTTCTTTTTTTAGTATGTGAGCCATATCGATATGGCCCAAACTGTACCCTGGACTGTGGTCACTGTAAACACGGTAAAGTGTGTTCTGTGGAGACAGGGACTTGCCCTAATGGATGCGAAGAAGGGTGGACCGGGGAACATTGTGATACACGTACTTATTATAATACACGCCAGTTTATTTTTAAAAAAAAAATGAGTGTAAAGTTAATTCTAAATTAATCTAACACTAATTATTTTGTGTTAACTAAGAGGTACCGTTCAGTGCATTTTTTATGTTTTAAAATTTGATGAAAAAAAAACCTATCTGGACTTTTCGACTCCTTAATGCATATAGGAGGTACTTTGTAAGTATTTTTTTTTCTATGAAAAATTTATACCAAATCAATTGGATTACTGAGAGTGTTTACACAATAAAAGAAAGAAAAAAGACACAAAAACTGAAATTTATGATCACTATAAATGATAATGTTGGACCCGAAAATCTGCATTTAAGAAAATAGAGATTAATCAATCGAAAATTACTCGTTTAGGCTTTATAAGACATTTAGAACGAACTATTTTAATACTGTTTTATTTCTTAATTCAGACAAGCTATTCGTAAGAAAATCGTTTGTTCCGCTTTTCGAAAGCAATAAAACAAAAACCATACAATTAATACAAACACTTTCATGGTATTACTGTTTTGTTCAGTCTGCAGTGATGGAACATACGTTTCGGAGGGTAATTGTGTCAAATGTCAGGGAGTGTGTAAAGACCACGCACCTTGTAACAAGTCAACTGGAACGTGTGATAATGGATGTAGTGATCATTGGACCGGAAAATTTTGTGAAGGTATTTTCTTCTTTTAGGAACCAGAACAGTTACTATGTGTCTGGTATTACACGTTCTAATTTTATTTAAAAAAATTTTTGGCATGCAGTTGTGTCTTTATTATTTACAATGATTAGAAATTAACATATATATCTGAAATCATTGAACAAAAAATATGTATTCTTGTTTAGTTTTTGTATGAAATGAAAGTAGCCGGATGATAATAAAATGTTGAATAATTATGCAAACTAGTACAAAGGATGAACGATTTTATTTATAATTATAAATCTTAAAAAAAATCTGTCAGGTAACAATACATCTGATGCTCTTATAAAATTAAATTCAAACAGTATCTCTCTCTATCTTTCTCTCTCAGGTATATTTTTTCACTTAATCATTTTTAATGAAAGATTCTGTATAAATACCGTGTTTAAAGATAATCAAATCAATATGGGATGTTTCAAGGCCTATCATTTCAAATTTGAAATTTTTGTAGAATGCCTTGATGGGTTTTACAACAAACAATGCAGCGGCGTTTGTGGTTCCTGTTTTCTGGGGAACATTTGCGACAAAATCGATGGACATTGTGCGAATGGGTGCAGTACCAACTATCAAGAACCATTGTGTCAAGGTATATTTTAACATTTGCATATTAGAAATAGCTGTCTTTTTAAACTAAATAACGATTCTATGACATCATTACAACTGCACCATATATTATATTAGTTTACCTCAAACAGATATTAACACAAATATTTATATTTTATACAATAATTACAAACCTATTTTTAGTAACAAAATAATTCAAGAATGAAATTTTATCATTCAGTTATATCATTGAACTCATATTTTAATGGCCTCTAAAATTAATTAATGGCAGAGCTTTGCTATCTTGTCACCTTTCTAGTCTTTAACTTGGTTAACTGATTGACATATACTCATCTTTCTTTATTTGTCTTGTATGCATTCAAACAAAATCCTCCTTTAATTAGTGCGGAGGATTAAATTTTCTTTCTCAGACTGTGACCCTGGATTTTATGGAGAGCAGTGTGAGAAAAAATGTGGAAAATGTAAATCTGATGCAGCATGCAACACTCTATCTGGTTGGTGTCCAGATGGATGTGTAGACCATTGGGCATTTCCGTATTGCACAGGTAATTTGGTTAAAATCTTATAAGATGTATAAAAACTGATTTAATGACAACCAAAGAAGCACGTAGGGAAGCAATATAATTAGAATGTTGCATAAATGTAAGATCAAATAATGTTGATAGAGATTCTCTACGGCAGATATACAAGAACCATGAAACGTATCAATATAATTCATCATAAATAATTGTTTCAGAATGTGAACCATATAAATATGGTGATAATTGTACCATGGACTGTGGTCATTGTCAACAGGGTTTACCATGTTCTGTGGATACAGGGAACTGTAGCACTGGTTGTAAGAAAGGGTGGACTGGGACACACTGCACAGGTAAATTAAATAAACAGAAAACAGCAAAATGCAGTTGAATAAATTATAAATCGTTGTCCCTCTTTAAGATATGTATTTCATTTTTATAAATTCTATTTTTGCAGTGTCCACCAATGCAGGTAAGTATTAAAACAATGTGAAATTCGAATTTATATTCCATGAAACACTATTTCAATAAAGCCTTTATTGTTTTTTTACTTTCTTTACAGAAAAGGAGCTTACGACTATGGCCCTTGTTATCATATCCATCCTATCATCTCTATTAGGAGTAACCTTAACTGTCTGTACCTTTCTTCTTGTAAAAATATGCAGATCAAAAACTAGTAATAAAGAAACATTCCGTGAAACTGAAAATTCCTATAAAATTATTAATGCATCTCAAAATTGTGACCCGACTCAACTTTCACCTCAAAATTCTTGTCGTCCTCAAGAGTCATCTCAACAATCTGATCAGACTCAAGATTCATCTTCAAATGCTGATGAGCATCAAAATTCACTTAAAAAATCTTCAGAAGGATTAGCATAGACCATGAATCTTTTAAATGCTTGAATTATGCTAGGAGAAAGACACTACTAAAAACATATAAAGAACATAAACGGAAATAAATCATCAGGACACTGATCAAGGATTATCAAACTAAGTATCATTCCATTCAAGTTCAACAACTCAGTGAAGTTGCAATCTATTATATTTTTTCAGCTTTAATCATGTGGATAGTTAGGTTTATATAGAACTGTATATATTGGTTCGAAAACAACAATAACAAGCATTTAATAATTCAGTTTGATGTGACAGTCATTACAGCCCACATATTTTAGTCCTTAAAAAGTGTGAAGAATGTACGCATCACTGAAAATGATTTATTTGAAAAAATGTGTTCCAACATAACCGTGTTAAGGCTTTTATAACAGTGAATTAGTCGTTTACGAGCATCCATCTGCTAGATATATTATACGCATGTTTCAATAATAAAAAAACAACAACCTCAAACCATTTGTAGTAGCGTCGCTAAAATTCCTAAAATTATTGAATAGGAAATCATTAGTTGCATTCCGTTTCCAATCATCTTTATAATATATTAAGATAAAAGAATATCTTCTTTTTAAGAAAGATACTGAACCGGATAAGAATTTTACACTTTTTGCCAGTGACCTCGACCTTGCCCGAATGGCCTTGGGTCAAGGTCATGACACAATTTTATGTCATAAGCAATCTTTTTGAAAGTAAGAACTTCCAATGTTAATTTTCGAAAGTCGTGCAATCCATTGGTGGCGATCGCGGTGTCATAAACAAACGTTTATGACTTGCCAGTGGCGCACCACAACTCCAATGAAAGATGATATCATTTAAATTATTAAAAAGTACAGTTCAACTGTCCATATAATGTATTTATAATGCTGATAATGTTTTTCAAATGCTGTGAATTCATGCTCGTGCATTCGCACACATGATTATTGCACAATAACTGAGACAATTTTAATTTCTGAATTCTGAATTCTAAACTTGTGCATTTGTGTTTACTTATTGACAGAAACCTTGTGTATAACTTTGTCATTTGTATATTTGTGCATTTGCATTTACTGTACAGAATATAGTATTTTGTGACGTTTGTGCCTTTGCGCTTACCATTGCACAATGAGCAGATTGACGGACCCTCCCATATTGTTGTTTTGTTTGATTGTTTATGAGGCAGACCATTGGTAGCCTCAAGTCACTGCGGCCTGTACCGCCTAAGCATAATAAAGTATTAAGTTCTAATCAATCTCTCTCAGTTTATTCTTCAGGTACAGTATCTTTGATAAATGATAAATTTGTTGTCAAAGATATATTGCTAATATATTTTATATTTGGGTCATTTCAAAGTTAAACAATAAATTATTCATTAAGACTTAGATACATTTCTGTTTTAAAAATCATGTTTTTATATATATAACATGGCCTTAGTAAATTTAATCAGGTAATGAACGTTGCTTGGAAAGTGAGCTACCTTACCAATTGTACTTATTTTTTTTAATAAGAAACTAGACTTTGACCCGTGTGTGCACGGGTTGACATTGCATATGATATCGGACATTTATTAAACAGATACATCGACACACTGTATTGTTGAAATTAACATAACCAAGCTATAAGCCTAAAAACGTTTTACTCGCTTCGAATTTACAAACCATGTAGACATTCGGAACACTCGGGATTTTTCATAGTAAATGCATTGTGTTGGAATTATCTCCTGCATTTCAATTGATGAACAGAATGTATAGCAAATTTCCAATGAAAATTTACACATATTTCTATTATCATTTCTGAGTTTATCCAAAAATGTGGTATTGGGGAAACATAAACTAAAGAGCCTCCTGTAATTTAGCATGAATGTATGAATGCATGAATGAATAGTATAATAATGTGCAATATTCTAAAATCCCAAACATTCAGATGATTTCCAGATTTTTTAAAGGAATGTTCGTTGATTATCAATTAGCGAAGCTTTATAGAAAAAAAAATAAAAATAAATTGACAATCTTCAAATACCAATGATGTTTAAAATATATAAAACAAGAAACAGTACTCTTCCTAATTATCGGTATTAAAGGCCGAACATTCGTATCTATTATTTTAATATAGTAGTATAGATTTTCTTATGTGTCCTTATCTAAAGTATCCTTGTTCACATTCAGTTCAACTGCTTTTTTTAGTTTGTCATTTTATCAAGACAAGATTGATAATAATGAAAACTACATCGGCCTTTTAAAATTCTTTGTTTTTATAAAGTACTACAATAGAATATCATGTTAAAGAAGTTTTGAATGATAAGTGAAAGTTGTCGTCAATCACAACACATCGCAAATACATGCAGCTATCATAGTTTTATGATTGCATGGCGATTGGTAAGATCAGATATAAAGAAAAAAATATTAAATGATATTGCAAAAACAAACTCTTTTTGGCACAAAATTACTTTGTTTTATTACAATTAGGTATAAAACAAAAAGGAACATTTAAAACTGCTCAATCTTTCAACGAAAAAGGTAAATCCGTTTTTCATCAGAGGAAACACATATTCTTATTAGATGATTTTGAAATCGCATGCAATATTTCTAAGTTAGCGTTTTTTACTATTTAAGCATCGTTTTTTCTAACAATTTTAATTTGACCACTTTTACTATAACCTATTCCTCATTGTGTTCCAGCAAACTCGCACAGAATAAATGACAAAATTAAAGTTTGTGTTGCTTTAAAATTTACTTCAGTTGTAAGAAAATCTTATTAGCTAAATCAATATCAACTGGATAAAAAGATAACACAGGATCCATGACAGAGGACATCCCAAATTTAATGTAGAACTGCTAGCCTGTGCTGCAAAATGAAACATAAAAGACATTCAAACCAATATTTTCCGTGTCAATGTATTGCATAACGTATTCGTCAATGGGGTTAACGGTTAGTACCTGTACAATACGGAGGTACCCAATGATCCAGACATCCATCTGGACAACGCCCAGTTGTAGAGTCGCATAATACTCCAGATTTGCAGTTTCCACACTTCTTTTCACATCTCTCTGCATAGAACCCAGGAATACAATCTGAAAAAGTAATATTGGTATAATATCTTTAAGGGCATTTATTTTGAACGTGTTTAGTTGTACAATATGTATTATTATGAATTCCGGTATTGTTAAATATCAAACAACAGACTAATCATTAGAACAAAAAGGTTGCTGCAAATGTTGTACAAAATGCAATGTATGTTGGCATTTTTGAACTTTTTACCATTAGATGAATTCATTAATAATGTTTTACATAAAATATGTAGATCATTATTGATCAGTAATAATTTACACTAATTTTGTTTATCTTTATACCTTTACATAATGGTTGCTGATAGTTGGTCATGCATCCATTTAAACAACGTCCTTCATTTTTTTCACAGACTTCACCGTTTACACAATTACCACATGTGCCGCTGCAATCTTTGTTAAAATATCCATCCGCACATTCTAAAATAATTTTTAAAAAGCATAATGCATCTTTTCAAAACCATATTTTTTTTTTAAATAGATGAGTTATGAATTGAAAAAACATGCGCCAGAGAATTCTATGTCAACTCATTAAAATCCCGATTCCGCTAAAACTGATATAGGTATACAGTATAATGTTTGAATTTGACTAAGATAAGTTCGAGGCACATATATCTCTCTTAAAGATGGATATTGTTCTCAAATACAATTTGTGTCCGGCGAAAATAAGAAGCACTAATTTTCCAAATACCTTCACAATATGTCCCCGTCCAATGTAAACTACACCCGTCATCACATTTTCCGGTTGACTTATTACAAGGTGCGCTGTCCTTACACATACCTTGACACTTGACACAACTTTGACCCGAGACGTAAGTACCATTACTGCAGACTTAAAATAAAAAAAGGCGTACCATTCATTTGTATACAACACAATTGTAAAAAAAATAATACAGTGTTTACTTTGAAAAATAGGGGGAAAAGAAAGAATCAGAGTATTTTTTTTCCCATAAAAACCCTATTTGTATATTAAAATTTCCGAAGTTATTCTGAAGGGTTACGTTAAAGACAGGATGCATGTTTTTAATTCAGTCAAGTGAAAGATGACTGAACGGTAACTGAAAGGTGACTTTAATGTGACTTAAATATGATTGACTGGCATAGCTAACTGTAAATATGTTCTTATTTCTTGAGGTATACAACCTACATATATCACAGCGGTCCCCGATCCAACCGTATGTGCATCCACCGGGACAGTTCCCCGTATCCATTGAGCAGGAGCCTCCGCCTTTACAGTGGCCACACTGGGTTGCACAGTCAGGTCCATATTTATACGGTTCACATTCTAACAAAAAATCAAAAAGAAGTCTTAATACGGTTTTGTTATATTCAATATCGCATAGGCGTAGTGGTGATTTAAGCATTATGGTCCTTCTATCCTTTTTGTTATCGTATGTTTTTAAACAGGTCTATAAAGTATACTTGGTATTACTTGTACAATTAGGAAGTATCCAGTGGTCCTGGCATCCATTTGGACACACACCGGATGTAGTGTTGCATGCTGCGCGAGCCTTACATTTTCCACACTTATTTTGACAACTATCTCCGTAGAAACCGGAAACACAATCTGATTAAAAGAAAATAGTTTAAAAGACCCAGTTTTTGAATATTCTTTGTATCATTTGTTATTTGTTTTGTTAGAAAGAAAATGTTATTTCATCAAATATTATTCCTATTTTATTCATTTTCTTTTAAAACACAAATTATATAGTGTACCAATGAAATAATTAAAATGCATAAATTTTATTCAATTGTCGAGTGTAATATAAAAATATTTCAAACGTGCATTTTCATTATGATTATACATTGGTTAATATATGTTGTCAAAAACGACCTTGACACAAAGGTTCCCTGTAATTTGTTTTACAGCCATTCAAACAGTGCCCTTCGTGTTTTTCACAAACTTCGCCATTTACACAAGAACCACATATGCCGCTGCAATTTATGTTGTAAAAACCATCAACACATTCTACAAAAAAGTGTTTTAAATTCAATTTATCAAACTTCAAATGAATTTTTAAATAATCATTTTTTTATCACAAATATTCTTCAACGGTGAACGCAAATTTTATTGCAGAATCCTAAAAAAAAAGGTGAAGATATTGAAATTCCTTATCCATATTCAAACTTATCTAGAATTGTTTGGTTGTCCAAAGCGATGTTTGACAAATTGAATATCCATTTTTACTCTTTAAACATGAATTTATGATTTTATATTGCTTTAAACACTGTCGTGGTGTTTATTCAAAGATACAGAAACGTATATGTTTGATGACGCTAAAATCTATACCAATACTTTTTCGCAAAGTAACCCATTACTGTGCAAGATGTTACTTTACTATTCTACAAAATTTAAATATGACACATTACATAATACACACTTCTATAGTAATTACGTCATTAAACAGTTTTGATGTACACTAAGACACAACGGCTTAGGGACGGACAATGTGATTCATGGTAAACTTTAGCATGATGTCTAGTATTTGGTATTGTAATGATTTATATAGTTTGTTAAATATAAAGGATGTTTTCAGGGTCGGAGTAAATAACGTTTTACAATGCATTCAATGAGCCACTGATCTTAATTTTGCTCATCACAGATACTTACGTACCTTCACAAAATTTTCCAGTCCAGTGATCACTACATCCGTTATCACATTTTCCGGTTGACTTGTTACAAGGTGCATTATTCATACATACACCTTGACATTTAACACACTTTCCTTGTAAAACATACGTTCCATCTTTACATTCTTTAAAAGAAGAAAGTTCATATTTATTAAGGTCGTAAAATAACAAATTAATTAGATTCTTATCTTCTTCAGCAAAAACATAAAAACTCTAGATATCATAGAATTGAACTGTCTTTGAAATTTCCCAATGTACTAAATTTTAAGGCTCAAGTATAAAATAAGACAAAAGTAGTCCTAAAGTCAAATATATTTTGCGTAGTATCTTAAAATTACATGCATTATTTATAACATTAATTGGGTTAGACATTAACGCGTTTTGACGGTAGTTCTAGCATATTGGCTGATTTTAGTTATAAAAGGATTGAAGAGTACTTTCTTAAGTTGTACAGATAAAGGATGAAAAATAAATAGATCGGATATTCATCCACAGCTTGACAAGTCAAAAGGTTGAAAGGGTGACGTGCAGGCAGGTTGATGGCTTGACAGGTCGACTGATTGACAGGTCGACGGGAAGACAGGTCAACGGATAGAGCGATTGACATTTCGACAGTTGACTGTTTAACAGGACGACAAGTCGACAGTTGACAGAATGACGGGTAAACAGGTTGTCAGGCCGACGGTTGACAAGTCGATAGGTTGACAGGTCGACAGGGTGACGTTTGACAGGTCGTGGGTATACAGATCGACCTCTCAATCATCGAACAGACGACCTGTCGACCAGTTGTTCTGTATTGATAGATGATTGATAACGCATTTTTATTGACTTCATTTAAAATCTATATTAATTATATTGCATACATATCCTATATTTAATGAATATACAAAACCGATTTACTCATTATAATTTCGAGGGGACTATTTATGTCTTACACTGAACTTGACCAAATTTTAGTGTTAAGCTTAGCTTAGCCGACACAAAGGAAGGTTAAGATACTGTCATAGGCTCAGTACAATTATCAACAGGAAATTTAATTCAAATCCTTGACTAAAAGAGTCTGCACGTATTTTACGCATTACAAGACAGACATTGTATGGTATTTGCTGCATTTTATCTACCATATAATATGAAGTACCTGTATCACAGCGTTCTCCAGTCCACCCTCCCTCGCATCCATCAGGACAAGCCCCAGTAGCTATAGAACACGATCTTCCTTGTTTACAGTGGCCACAGTCCATTGTACATTCCGGGCCGTACTTATGAGGTTCACATGCTAATTAAACAATTAGATAACGTTCCTTTAATAGAAATACTTTTTTGTTGCATAATATTTTTTTTTAAAGATAAGCCCTTAATATCATGCCTACATTGGGAAAACAACTGGCATATACTGTGAACAAAATTCTATTTTTGACGATTTTAGTTTGTAAATCGGTTCGCAGCGACTTATATTTACAATTACATGTAGATTATTTTAAATACAAAACACTAGGGACAATCTAAACTGGTGAAGAGGAATAGTTGGGCTTAGGGAACTATCGCAAACCTCGCGAAAAATCTTCCTACTGGAAGTTGATTCAAATTACACATACACGTATTTCTTAAGCTTTTACCTGTACAGTTTGGAAGGACCCAGTGGTCCTGACAACCATTTGGACAAACCCCAGAAGAAGTGTTGCATGCCTCTTCCGCTTTACATTTACCACATTTGTGTTGACAATTTTCTCCGAAAAAGCCGGAAATACAGTCTGAAGTGTAACAGTACACTTAGCAATATGTCAAAACTGAAATAAGATATGGTATATTGTTTCTCTCTTTATCTGTACACATTTCCAGATACCTTGGCACATTGGTTCCTTGAAGTCTGTTTTACAGCCATTAAGACAATGCCCGCTTACTTTTTCACAAACTTCGTCATTTACACAAAATCCACATATGCCGCTGCAGTTTTTGTTGTAAAACCCATCAACACATTCTAAAACATATACGGAGTTTTGTATTAATACTGTATTTTATTAACAGTCACGTTGAAGACCATTTACCACTGTACTAAAGTACTCGAGTTTAATTCCGTTGCTTAAACGTGGTCCGTACAGTACATTGAATTCTATTAACCAATGTTTACAAACTCTTTGAGGCCATCATTTAAATAAGAATAAAATTTTCACATGGCCCAAACAAAAATAGAAATGTTAAGGCAAACACGAATAAAGTGGACTGGATTATAGTTGTATTGTTTTAGAACAATATAAATCGCATTAAAAAGAAACATTTATGACGACATATAAAATCAATCAAACGTTTATATTTTAATATACGGATTTTTTTTTTTAGGAAAGAAATAAAGTAAATGATATTTATAATTAACAAACCAATGTTAAATCTCAATGAATAATCCTATTTTTTTAATGGCCACCAAGCATCATTCATGGACAAATAATTCAACTACCTTCACAAAAGATTCCAGTCCAGTGATCACTGCAACCGTCATCACATCTACCTGTAGATATATTACAAGGTGCTTGGTCCTTACACACACCTTGACATTTGACACATTTTCCGTGTGAAACATACGTCCCATTGATGCATTCTTTAAAAAAAAAGATTTCAATCATATCAATAAACAGTGAGTTCTTAATATTTTTATTCCTTGAAATGATATTTTTTTATTATTTTAGAATAATTTAATAACCCATTTAACGATAATAAATTTTCAGTTGTGCCCAGAAAAATTCAATGATTTTTATTTTTTTAATGAACATTAGAGTGAATCACGCTCTTATTAGCAAAATACAAACAAAATTACAACGTTTCTTAATATAGAGGGGCACACAGTTTAAAACTATAATGATGGATAGCCAGGGATAAAAGCAAAAGCTGATAATAAATGGTTCTTTATGATAAAGTGACACAATAGCAAAATTTCATTTGTACAATTGAAAAAAAAAATAAACGAATCCTCGCAGAATATTATTTCCCGTTGAAGTAGCAGAGCGGTGGGAAATTTAAAAAAGCGATTGAAAGCCAGGTTTGAGTCTTTTAGGGAATTTCGGACGAAATTCTATCGTTGGGTCAGATTAAAAAGCATAATAATTTCCCTAAGAAATTAGAGGAACAACCTAATTTAATTTCTTTTACGCAGCAAAACGAACAGAGAAGAAATTAAAGGAGTAAAGTCTGATCGTGAGTGGTATGAAAGATCTATGATATTGCGTTTGCGATTGAGATCCAGACTTATTAAAAAATGCAGAAATTAACTATAACTGATTTCAACCGTGACAAATTTCAATTGTAATTTTCACGACCGCTTACAAATCCCATGATCATTTATTCTATATAATGTTAACGGTTAGGCCTAATGTGTGTGGTAAAAAATTGAATGAATAAAACTATGTATACAGGTATACTTTTCTTTATGCCAATACAAATAAAGAACATATTTTTATTAGGACATACATTTTGTTTTATCGCAAGAAAAAGTAGTGACCTAGATTATTCGTGCGCTACTCTGACCTCTTGACCCAATCTGATGTTATGCAGGAATAACAGCGAATTGCGCAAACAGTTTTTTTTATTAGGGAAGACATTTCCAAGTCTTAATTAAGACATATGTTATTTACGTATATCGCATCTTCCTCCTGCCCACCCTTCTTCGCATCCACCAGGGCAATCCCCTGTATCCTTTGAACACGATTTGCCATGTTCACAGTGACCACAGTCCAGGGCACAGTCTGGGCCGTACTTCTGAGGTTCACATTCTATTGCAATACAGGATATATTGTACTAATAAAAAAATTCTTTGAAATAGTAAAATCATTTAAATACTAGTACAGCAAAACTCGAATATAACGAATACGGATATAGCGAATTTACGGCTATAACGAATTATTATTCATGTCCCGGCAAATTTCTTATATAAACCTATAGAAAATTGATGTGTATTACGAACACGGCTATTACGAATTTACGGCTATAACAAAGTAATTTTAAGACCCACGCTGGCAAAATTTTAACGTATTTCATCATTTTTAAAACGAATTTTTTCCATTTCAAATTTCATTGAAGAAACATGCAATTTTAAGATGCATATATAAAATACTCAAATTCAAATAGTATACGAAATCTTTTTAAAAATTGAAATGAAATGGTTATATTGACATTCTTTGTAAATTACGGTAATACTTATTTTATAACTTACGATAGTTTAGAAAACTGTTAGCCGGGAAAACCCTTAATTATTTTATTACGAATTCGCTATAATATTTTTTACGATATACGTATAGCGAATTACGGCTATAACGAAGTTTTTTCTATGGTCCCTTGAAATTCGTTATAAACGAGTTTTGCTGTATTTGGAAATTGCAAAGTAAGGTTATAACTTTTCCTTTAAAAAGTCAAATCATTTCATCAACCCTTTAAAAATGAAAAATTGCAAACGATTATTTTTGTCTACTTAAGTTTATCTGTGTATCTGTGTCTCCGTGAAAAAAAATAACAATTACAAACTGTCAAGTATCTCAAACATCTATAAAAGGAATACAAATTCAAAGCAAAGCAACACGGACCTTTAAGAATATAGAGGAAGGATCAGGTGCCATGGAAGAATGAGCCTCCTCTGCTGACCGGTTATACGAAAATGGTTGTCACAATGGTGTATGCGTCAAATATCGTTTCTGTATTTAAAGGGACTTGGACACAATTTGGGTGCAACATTTTTATCTTTATGAATAAAATGGTTTGCAAGTGCACTTTGAATGAATGACCAACATATTGGATTTTAAAGTCGTTACAAGCGAGATACAGAGATAAGAATTGATTGTTATGTAAACAAAGCTAGAGTCTTATACATGTAGTTGTTTACAAAAATGTAAAGTAGAGAATTACCATTTCTTAGTCAAAATGACTTGTAAAAAACAATTTAAATAAATTCAAGATATTCATAAATATTATTTTCAACAAAAGAAAGACACATTTGATTGACACCAATACAACACATTTTAAAAAATGACAATATTCGAGTTTTGTTTACAAAACAAAAAATTATGAGCTCTGTAATTTGCCTATAACTTGATATTTGACTTTCAAATTTTGACATAGCATTATAAACTTCTATATTGAACATTACAAACATTAAAAACGAAAAAAAAATAAATGAAATTTTTAAGTCAGATCGTGTCCAAGTCCCTTTCAAATAATTTTCCATTTTTAAAAAAAAATATACGATAATAGCAGTTACCCGAACAATAAGGAGGCTTCCAGTTGTCCTGACATCCATCTGAGCAAATACCGGAAGTAGTGTTGCATGCTAAACCAGCTTTGCAATTTCCACATATTTGTTGACAATTTTCTCCAAACAATCTAGGTAAACAGTCTAGATAAAGAAATAGATGTTTTAAATTAATATATTTGAGATTTTCCCACTGATCTGTTGAAACTTACGTTAAAGTCGATTTATGTCTCCTTTACTAACAAACAACTAATAGACGTTGTAATATATTTATTTTTAATGTATTTGCTGTAACATAAGGCACCTATGCTTTCAAGAAAAGAAAATGTTTAAACACAAAATGTCTCAATTTTTTCTTCTTCATTGTATTTTACTTATAAATCCTAGCAGCGTATATGAATAAATAATTGTGTTTAAGATATCAATGTTTTATAATTTATGACTATGCAACCAATACATTTAATTCAATTAATTTTTAAAAATGTTATGAACAAGCAATACTTTTTAGGTAAATATATCTTCTACGAAATATTCAGAGCTGAAATATATTCATGGGTGGAATACTGTTTCATTTTGAACACGTTGTTATTTTACAATATTGACCCAATAGTCAAACATGTTGCACATAGTAACAGTTGTTTTGAAATATAATTTCGAAATTTAGAGGCAATCCATCAGACTAGAATAACCAAACTAAACAAATAAAAAGAAAAAAAAGAAACAAATTCACACAAACCAAACCCGTCCTGAAATACAAAAATACAAGTCAAACAACATTTAAAGTAAAACAAGATCTATGAAGATGGCACATGGCAGTGAACAAAGGAAACCTTCAAGTCTTTCAAAAAATATCAACGAGGGAAGTAAAAAATACAAAGTCATTACAGTTGATGTCTTGACTAAAATTGGAGTTATTTCAAAATGAAGGACTCCTCCGTCTATATCCCTATTAGTAGATGAACTGAGATATTTCTGAAGTAAATATAAGTTACAATATCCCAGTAGATAAACTAATATATGTCTTATGTTGATATAAGTACAATTTACTTATCGCAATACCCTATAACTGCAATATAGGATATTTAGCTAAATAATTAGCATGCTACATAATCTACTATAACAGGGTACATATGTAGTCTCCATTTATTTCTTTAAAACATTTTCTGAGCTCCAAACATTGTAAAAGCAAATAAAAACTAAAAAAAAAACGAGGTGCAAAAGATCGCAAAAACAGCGATAACTATTGCGAAATTTACCGGATATAAGGTATATAAATCATGCTTTGATTATGTATTTTGAGAGTGATATTCGTATATAAAAGAGTTACCTTGACAAAACGGATCCTTATAGTTTGATTTACAGCCATTGATACAGTACCCATTGACTTTATTACACACTTCATCATTTCTGCAAAAGCCACATGTGCCACTGCAGTTTTTGTTGTAAAATCCATCAGCACATTCTACAAAAAAGAAGTACATTGGTTTTTATGGCAATAACTGTTGTGGTTTAAAGCCAAATATTTTATTTCATCGATGCAATAGCATAACTGTTCTTTGTTAGATATTCACAAGAATAGTTTTACCAACTTTAGTTAAGAACATTATATAATTATACACTTATATTTATTTACCTTACACGTTGATCAGAATTCAATTAAGATTGCTTTAAAATATTCAATATAAGGGATCTTCGGAATCAATGAAAGACGCACCTTCGCAAAATTTTCCAGTCCAGTGATCACCACAACCATTATCACATTTTCCGGTTGATTTGTTACAAGGTGCGTTGTATTTACACACTCCTTGGCATCTCACACACTTTCCATTTAAAACATACGTTCCGTTACTGCACTCTTGTAAGATATAAATATCAAACATGTTAAGCATAAAATAAAATACAATAAACTGCATTCAGAACATTTGCAATTTTACCTAACACAAGTTACGATTTCATTCCAAACTAAAATTTTTTTTATACTAGGTTTCTTTAAAATCTATATATACTAGATGAAAACCCGTGCAAGCGCGAGAATTAACACTTTACACACTATCATGATATAATGCTTAATATTTAAAACTTTATTTTTTAGTTCGATATCTTCTTTTTTTTTTTTAAAGTTGAAACAAAAATAAAACACATTTTTTATTCTATTTATTTCAAACAAGTAAATGGGTTTTAGTGTTTCTCTCTCTAAGTTTGGTTCTTTGGGTCAATTTTCAATATAATTTCTATTACTGGCTCAAATAAAAATTTCAGATAAAAACAATCTGGAGAGAGAGAGAGAGAGAGAGAGAGAGAGAGGCATCACCATTAAACTTTACCGTTATATGAATACATCGTTTATCAGAATATAATGATATGTTTATTAATGTGTACGTATTAAAGTTCAAGATTTACAAACAATCTGTCGTGATATGAAAGTTTATGAAATTAAAACACGCTAGGGTGTGCTTTATTCATCAATTTGCATGCATATTTTAAACCTGCCCAATGGTTAACTCGCCCTACACTCTTCGCCATGATGTCAATTTAGCAACCCGTGTCTGGATATCCCGCTCTAGAAAGTTATTTCCATTAATACTTAAGTCGAAATTATTGTTCTGTTTTACTTATCAAATGTTTAATTAAAGATCCAAGGTATCTGCCCGCGATGCATAAAAACTCGTACTACAAATTTCGTTAATTAGTCAATCTGCATTCTCATTTACCTTGTTCTGGAAAGTTCTATCTTATTTGCTCACCAGAAGTCGTGCTTCGCAAGCGACTGAGTATCGAAACTAAAACCTTCCACTAAAGGAACGAATTGACTCATTTTATTTATTCGACATTTGTCCAATCTTAACTTCTATGTTTTCTTTAAATAGACACACGGAAAATAATATTCACTTTTTAAGTAATCATTCAATATTATTTCATTGCAAGTATATTATTTGATCGAGACTATCCCTGACTTTGATCCGCCAAAGCGTGTCAACAATCTCACTCTCATTTTTTCTATTTTGGGCTTGTTTATCGAAAATGAAAGTAGGTTTTTGATTATTTTCACAAAAATAACTTATCAGTTAAAATTTAATTAAGCCTTATGGACATCATCACAAATGTGTT